>NW_027442595.1:0-96939 GCF_048569485.1 Anomaloglossus baeobatrachus
ATGCAAGCTTGTCCTGTTTGGTGGAGATGATATTTAATAAAATAAGTAGAAATCCACTAAAAGTTTTGTTTGGTTATCTTGCAATCCCGAGATAATGGTCTCCATGCTCCAAATCCATTTTAAAGCCATTTTTAAGGCATTTCGCGCATACATGAAATGAACACATTTTTCTCCAAAACTATAACAGATGCAAGCTTGTCCTGTTTGGTGGAGATGATATTTAATAAAATAAGTAGAAATCCACTAAAAGTTTTGTTTGGTTATCTTGCAATCCCGAGATAATCGTCTCCATGCTCCAAATCCATTTTAAAGCAATTTTTAAGGCATTTCGCGCATACATGAAATGAACACATTTTTCTCCAAAACTAAGATGCAAGCTTGTCCTGTTTGGTGGAGATAATATTTAATAAAATAAGTAGAAATCTACTAAAAGTTTCGTTTGTTTATATTGCCATCCTGAGATAATCGTCTCCATGCTCCAAATCCATTTTAAAGCCATTTCAAAGGCATTTTGCGCATACATGAAATGAACACATTTTTCTCCAAAACTATAACACATGCAAGCTTGTCCTGTTTGGTGGAGATGATATTTAATAAAATAAGTAGAAATCCACTAAAAGTTTTGTTTGGTTATCTTGCAATCCCGAGATAATCGTCTCCATGCTCCAAATCCATTTTAAAGCCATTTTTAAGGCATTTCGCGCATACATGAAATGAACACATTTTTCTCCAAAACTATAACAGATGCAAGCTTGTCCTGTTTGGTGGAGATGATATTTAATAAAATAAGTAGAAATCCACTAAAAGTTTTGTTTGGTTATCTTGCAATCCCGAGATAATCGTCTCCATGCTCCAAATCCATTTTAAAGCCATTTTTAAGGCATTTCGCGCATACATGAAATGAACACATTTTTCTCCAAAACTATAACAGATGCAAGCTTGTCCTGTTTGGTGGAGATGATATTTAATAAAATAAGTAGAAATCCACTAAAAGTTTTGTTTGGTTATCTTGCAATCCCGAGATAATCGTCTCCATGCTCCAAATCCATTTTAAAGCCATTTTTAAGGCATTTCGCGCATACATGAAATGAACACATTTTTCTCCAAAACTATAACAGATGCAAGCTTGTCCTGTTTGGTGGAGATAATATTTAATAAAATAAGTAGATATCTACTAAAAGTTTCGTTTGTTTATATTGCCATCCTGAGATAATCGTCTCCATGCTCCAAATCCATTTTAAAGCCATTTCAAAGGCATTTTGCGCATACATGAAATGAACACATTTTTCTCCAAAACTATAAGACATGCAAGCTTGTCCTGTTTGGTGGAGATGATATTTAATAAAATAAGTAGAAATCCACTAAAAGTTTTGTTTGGTTATATTGCAATCCCGAGATAATCGTCTCCATGCTCCAAATCCATTTTAAAGCCATTTTTAAGGCATTTCGCGCATACATGAAATGAACACATTTTTCTCCAAAACTATAACAGATGCAAGCTTGTCCTGTTTGGTGGAGATGATATTTAATAAAATAAGTAGAAATCCACTAAATGTTTTGTTTGGTTATCTTGCAATCCCGAGATAATCGTCTCCATGCTCCAAATCCATTTTAAAGCCATTTCAAAGGCATTTTGCGCATACATGAAATGAACACATTTTTCTCCAAAACTATAACACATGCAAGCTTGTCCTGTTTGGTGGAGATGATATTTAATAAAATAAGTAGAAATCCACTAAAAGTTTTGTTTGGTTATATTGCAATCCCGAGATAATCGTCTCCATGCTCCAAATCCATTTTAAAGCCATTTTTAAGGCATTTTGCGCATACATGAAATGAACACATTTTTCTCCAAAACTATAACAGATGCAAGCTAGTCCTGTTTGGTGGAGATGATATTTAATAAAATAAGTAGAAATCCACTAAAAGTTTTGTTTGGTTATCTTGCAATCCCGAGATAATCGTCTCCATGCTCCAAATCCATTTTAAAGTCATTTTTAAGGCATTTCGCGCATACATGAAATGAACACATTTTTCTCCAAAACTATAACAGATGCAAGCTTGTCCTGTTTGGTGGAGATAATATTTAATAAAATAAGTAGAAATCTACTAAAAGTTTCGTTTGTTTATATTGCCATCCTGAGATAATCGTCTCCATGCTCCAAATCCATTTTAAAGCCATTTCAAAGGCATTTTGCGCATACATGAAATGAACACATTTTTCTCCAAAACTATAACACATGCAAGCTTGTCCTGTTTGGTGGAGATGATATTTAATAAAATAAGTAGAAATCCACTAAAAGTTTTGTTTGGTTATCTTGCAATCCCGAGATAATCGTCTCAATGCTCCAAATCCATTTTAAAGCCATTTTTAAGGCATTTCGCGCATACATGAAATGAACACATTTTTCTCCAAAACTATAACAGATGCAAGCTTGTCCTGTTTGGTGGAGATGATATTTAATAAAATAAGTAGAAATCCACTAAAAGTTTTGTTTGGTTATCCTGCAATCCCGAGATAATCGTCTCCATGCTCCATATCCATTTTAAAGCCATTTTTAAGGCATTTCGCGCATACATGAAATGAACACATTTTTCTCCAAAACTATAACAGATGCAAGCTTGTCCTGTTTGGTGGAGATGATATTTAATAAAATAAGTAGAAATCTACTAAAAGTTTCGTTTGTTTATATTGCCATCCTGAGATAATCGTCTCCATGCTCCAAATCCATTTTAAAGCCATTTCAAAGGCATTTTGCGCATACATGAAATGAACACATTTTTCTCCAAAACTATAACACATGCAAGCTTGTCCTGTTTGGTGGAGATGATATTTAATAAAATAAGTAGAAATCCACTAAAAGTTTTGTTTGGTTATCTTGCAATCCCGAGATAATCGTCTCCATGCTCCAAATCCATTTTAAAGCCATTTTTAAGGCATTTCGCGCATACATGAAATGAACACATTTTTCTCCAAAACTATAACAGATGCAAGCTTGTCCTGTTTGGTGGAGATGATATTTAATAAAATAAGTAGAAATCCACTAAAAGTTTTGTTTGGTTATCTTGCAATCCCGAGATAATCGTCTCCATGCTCCAAATCCATTTTAAAGCCATTTTTAAGGCATTTCGCGCATACATGAAATGAACACATTTTTCTCCAAAACTATAACAGATGCAAGCTTGTCCTGTTTGGTGGAGATTATATTTAATAAAATAAGTAGAAATCCACTAAAAGTTTTGTTTGGTTATCTTGCAATCCCGAGATAATCGTCTCCATGCTCCAAATCCATTTTAAAGCCATTTCAAAGGCATTTTGCGCATACATGAAATGAACACATTTTTCTCCAAAACTATAACACATGCAAGCTTGTCCTGTTTGGTGGAGATGATATTTAATAAAATAAGTAGAAATCCACTAAAAGTTTTGTTTGGTTATCTTGCAATCCCGAGATAATCGTCTCCATGCTCCAAATCCATTTTAAAGCCATTTTTAAGGCATTTCGCGCATACATGAAATGAACACATTTTTCTCCAAAACTATAACAGATGCAAGCTTGTCCTGTTTGGTGGAGATGATATTTAATAAAATAAGTAGAAATCCACTAAAAGTTTTGTTTGGTTATCTTGCAATCCCGAGATAATCGTCTCCATGCTCCAAATCCATTTTAAAGCCATTTTTAAGGCATTTCGCGCATACATGAAATGAACACATTTTTCTCCAAAACTATAACAGATGCAAGCTTGTCCTGTTTGGTGGAGATGATATTTAATAAAATAAGTAGAAATCCACTAAAAGTTTTGTTTGGTTATCTTGCAATCCCGAGATAATCGTCTCCATTCTCCAAATCCATTTTAAAGCCATTTTTAAGGCATTTCGCGCATACATGAAATGAACACATTTTTCTCCAAAACTATAACAGATGCAAGCTTGTCCTGTTTGGTGGAGATGATATTTAATAAAATAAGTAGAAATCCACTAAAAGTTTTGTTTGGTTATCTTGCAATCCCGAGATAATCGTCTCCATGCTCCAAATCCATTTTAAAGCCATTTTTAAGGCATTTCGCGCATAAATGAAATGAACACATTTTTCTCCAAAACTATAACAGATGCAAGCTTGTCCTGTTTGGTGGAGATGATATTTAATAAAATAAGTAGAAATCCACTAAAAGTTTTGTTTGGTTATCTTGCAATCCCGAGATAATCGTCTCCATGCTCCAAATCCATTTTAAAGCCATTTTTAAGGCATTTCGCGCATACATGAAATGAACACATTTTTCTCCAAAACTATAACTGATGCAAGCTTGTCCTGTTTGGTGGAGATGATATTTAATAAAATAAGTAGAAATCCACTAAAAGTTTTGTTTGGTTATCTTGCAATCCCGAGATAATCGTCTCCATGCTCCAAATCCATTTTAAAGCCATTTTTAAGGCATTTCGCGCATACATGAAATGAACACATTTTTCTCCAAAACTATAACAGATGCAAGCTTGTCCTGTTTGGTGGAGATAATATTTAATAAAATAAGTAGAAATCTACTAAAAGTTTCGTTTGTTTATATTGCCATCCTGAGATAATCGTCTCCATGCTCCAAATCCATTTTAAAGCCATTTCAAAGGCATTTTGCGCATACATGAAATGAACACATTTTTCTCCAAAACTATAACACATGCAAGCTTGTCCTGTTTGGTGGAGATGATATTTAATAAAATAAGTAGAAAACCACTAAAAGTTTTGTTTGGTTATCTTGCAATCCCGAGATAATCGTCTCCATGCTCCAAATCCATTTTAAAGCCATTTTTAAGGCATTTCGCGCATACATGAAATGAACACATTTTTCTCCAAAACTATAACAGATGCAAGCTTGTCCTGTTTGGTGGAGATGATATTTAATAAAATAAGTAGAAATCCACTAAAAGTTTTGTTTGGTTATCTTGCAATCCCGAGATAATCGTCTCCATGCTCCAAATCCATTTTAAAGCCATTTCAAAGGCATTTTGCGCATACATGAAATGAACACATTTTTCTCCAAAACTATAACACATGCAAGCTTGTCCTGTTTGGTGGAGATGATATTTAATAAAATAAGTAGAAATCCACTAAAAGTTTTGTTTGGTTATCTTGCAATCTCGAGATAATCGTCTCCATGCTCCAAATCCATTTTAAAGCCATTTTTAAGGCATTTCGCGCATACATGAAATGAACACATTTTTCTCCAAAACTATAACAGATGCAAGCTTGTCCTGTTTGGTGGAGATGATATTTAATAAAATAAGTAGAAATCCACTAAAAGTTTTGTTTGGTTATCTTGCAATCCCGAGATAATCGTCTCCATGGTCCAAATCCATTTTAAAGCCATTTTTAAGGCATTTCGCGCATACATGAAATGAACACATTTTTCTCCAAAACTATAACAGATGCAAGCTTGTCCTGTTTGGTGGAGATGATATTTAATAAAATAAGTAGAAATCCACTAAAAGTTTTGTTTGGTTATCTTGCAATCCCGAGATAATCGTCTCCATGCTCTAAATCCATTTTAAAGCCATTTTTAAGGCATTTCGCGCATACATGAAATGAACACATTTTTCTCCAAAACTATAACAGATGCAAGCTTGTCCTGTTTGGTGGAGATGATATTTAATAAAATAAGTAGAAATCCACTAAAAGTTTTGTTTGGTTATATTGCAATCCCGAGATAATCGTCTTCATGCTCCAAATCCATTTTAAAGCCATTTTTAAGGCATTTCGCGCATACATGAAATGAACACATTTTTCTCCAAAACTATAACAGATGCAAGCTTGTCCTGTTTGGTGGAGATGATATTTAATAAAATAAGTAGAAATCCACTAAAAGTTTTGTTTGGTTATCTTGCAATCCCGAGATAATCGTCTCCATGCTCCAAATCCATTTTAAAGCCATTTTTAAGGCATTTCGCGCATACATGAAATGAACACATTTTTCTCCAAAACTATAACAGATGCAAGCTTGTCCTGTTTGGTGGAGATAATATTTAATAAAATAAGTAGAAATCTACTAAAAGTTTCGTTTGTTTATATTGCCATCCTGAGATAATCGTCTCCATGCTCCAAATCCATTTTAAAGCCATTTCAAAGGCATTTTGCGCATACATGAAATGAACACATTTTTCTCCAAAACTATAACACATGCAAGCTTGTCCTGTTTGGTGGAGATGATGTTTAATAAAATAAGTAGAAATCCACTAAAAGTTTTGTTTGGTTATCTTGCAATCCCGAGATAATCGTCTCCATGCTCCAAATCCATTTTAAAGCCATTTTTAAGGCATTTCGCGCATACATGAAATGAACACATTTTTCTCCAAAACTATAACAGATGCAAGCTTGTCCTGTTTGGTGGAGATGATATTTAATAAAATAAGTAGAAATCCACTAAAAGTTTTGTTTGGTTATCTTGCAATCCCGAGATAATCGTCTCCATGCTCCAAATCCATTTTAAAGCCATTTCAAAGGCATTTTGCGCATACATGAAATGAACACATTTTTCTCCAAAACTATAACACATGCAAGCTTGTCCTGTTTGGTGGAGATGATATTTAATAAAATAAGTAGAAATCCACTAAAAGTTTTGTTTGGTTATCTTGCAATCCCGAGATAATCGTCTCCATGCTCCAAATCCATTTTAAAGCCATTTTTAAGGCATTTCGCGCATACATGAAATGAACACATTTTTCTCCAAAACTATAACAGATGCAAGCGTGTCCTGTTTGGTGGAGATGATATTTAATAAAATAAGTAGAAATCCACTAAAAGTTTTGTTTGGTTATCTTGCAATCCCGAGATAATCGTCTCCATGCTCCAAATCCATTTTAAAGCCATTTTTAAGGCATTTCGCGCATACATGAAATTAACACATTTTTCTCCAAAACTATAACAGATGCAAGCTTGTCCTGTTTGGTGGAGATGATATTTAATAAAATAAGTAGAAATCCACTAAAAGTTTTGTTTGGTTATCTTGCAATCCCGAGATAATCGTCTCCATGCTCCAAATCCATTTTAAAGCCATTTTTAAGGCATTTCGCGCATACATGAAATGAACACATTTTTCTCCAAAACTATAACAGATGCAAGCTTGTCCTGTTTGGTGGAGATGATATTTAATAAAATAAGTAGAAATCCACTAAAAGTTTTGTTTGGTTATCTTGCAATCCCGAGATAATCGTCTCCATGCTCCAAATCCATTTTAAAGCCATTTTTAAGGCATTTCGCGCATACATGAAATGAACACATTTTTCTCCAAAACTATAACAGATGCAAGCTTGTCCTGTTTGGTGGAGATGATATTTAATAAAATAAGTAGAAATCCACTAAAAGTTTTATTTGGTTATCTTGCAATCCCGAGATAATCGTCTCCATGCTCCAAATCCATTTTAAAGCCATTTTTAAGCCATTTCGCGCATACATGAAATGAACACATTTTTCTCCAAAACTATAACAGATGCAAGCTTGTCCTGTTTGGTGGAGATGATATTTAATAAAATAAGTAGAAATCCACTAAAAGTTTTGTTTGGTTATCTTGCAATCCCGAGATAATCGTCTCCATGCTCCAAATCCATTTTAAAGCCATTTTTAAGGCATTTCGCGCATACATGAAATGAACACATTTTTCTCCAAAACTATAACAGATGCAAGCTTGTCCTGTTTGGTGGAGATCATATTTAATAAAATAAGTAGAAATCTACTAAAAGTTTCGTTTGTTTATATTGCCATCCTGAGATAATCGTCTCCATGCTCCAAATCCATTTTAAAGCCATTTCAAAGGCATTTTGCGCATACATGAAATGAACACATTTTTCTCCAAAACTATAACACATGCAAGCTTGTCCTGTTTGGTGGAGATGATATTTAATAAAATAAGTAGAAAACCACTAAAAGTTTTGTTTGGTTATCTTGCAATCCCGAGATAATCGTCTCCATGCTCCAAATCCATTTTAAAGCCATTTTTAAGGCATTTCGCGCATACATGAAATGAACACATTTTTCTCCAAAACTATAACAGATGCAAGCTTGTCCTGTTTGGTGGAGATGATATTTAATAAAATAAGTAGAAATCCACTAAAAGTTTTGTTTGGTTATCTTGCAATCCCGAGATAATCGTCTCCATGCTCCAAATCCATTTTAAAGCCATTTCAAAGGCATTTTGCGCATACATGAAATGAACACATTTTTCTCCAAAACTATAACACATGCAAGCTTGTCCTGTTTGGTGGAGATGATATTTAATAAAATAAGTAGAAATCCACTAAAAGTTTTGTTTGGTTATCTTGCAATCCCGAGATAATCGTCTCCATGCTCCAAATCCATTTTAAAGCCATTTTTAAGGCATTTCGCGCATACATGAAATGAACACATTTTTCTCCAAAACTATAACAGATGCAAGCTTGTCCTGTTTGGTGGAGATGATATTTAATAAAATAAGTAGAAATCCACTAAAAGTTTTGTTTGGTTATCTTGCAATCCCGAGATAATCGTCTCCATGCTCCAAATCCATTTTAAAGCCATTTTTAAGGCATTTCGCGCATACATGAAATGAACCCCTTTTTTTCCAAAACTATAACAGATGCAAGCTTGTCCTGTTTGGTGGAGATGATATTTAATAAAATAAGTAGAAATCCACTAAAAGTTTTGTTTGGTTATCTTGCAATCCCGAGATAATCGTCTCCATGCTCCAAATCCATTTTAAAGCCATTTTTAAGGCATTTCGCGCATACATGAAATGAACACATTTTTCTCCAAAACTATAACAGATGCAAGCTTGTCCTGTTTGGTGGAGATGATATTTAATAAAATAAGTAGAAATCCACTAAAAGTTTTGTTTGGTTATATTGCAATCCCGAGATAATCGTCTCCATGCTCCAAATCCATTTTAAAGCCATTTTTAAGGCATTTCGCGCATACATGAAATGAACACATTTTTCTCCAAAACTATAACAGATGCAAGCTTGTCCTGTTTGGTGGAGATGATATTTAATAAAATAAGTAGAAATCCACTAAAAGTTTTGTTTGGTTATCTTGCAATCCCGAGATAATCGTCTCCATGCTCCAAATCCATTTTAAAGCCATTTTTAAGGCATTTCGCGCATACATGAAATGAACACATTTTTCTCCAAAACTATAACAGATGCAAGCTTGTCCTGTTTGGTGGAGATAATATTTAATAAAATAAGTAGAAATCTACTAAAAGTTTCGTTTGTTTATATTGCTATCCTGAGATAATCGTCTCCATGCTCCAAATCCATTTTAAAGCCATTTCAAAGGCATTTTGCGCATACATGAAATGAACACATTTTTCTCCAAAACTATAACACATGCAAGCTTGTCCTGTTTGGTGGAGATGATATTTAATAAAATAAGTAGAAACCCACTAAAAGTTTTGTTTGGTTATCTTGCAATCCCGAGATAATCGTCTCCATGCTCCAAATCCATTTTAAAGCCATTTTTAAGGCATTTCGCGCATACATGAAATGAACACATTTTTCTCCAAAACTATAACAGATGCAAGCTTGTCCTGTTTGGTGGAGATGATATTTAATAAAATAAGTAGAAATCCACTAAAAGTTTTGTTTGGTTATCTTGCAATCCCGAGATAATCGTCTCCATGCTCCAAATCCATTTTAAAGCCATTTTTAAGGCATTTCGCGCATACATGAAATGAACACATTTTTCTCCAAAACTATAACAGATGCAAGCTTGTCCTGTTTGGTGGAGATAATATTTAATAAAATAAGTAGAAATCTACTAAAAGTTTCGTTTGTTTATATTGCCATCCTGAGATAATCGTCTCCATGCTCCAAATCCATTTTAAAGCCATTTCAAAGGCATTTTGCGCATACATGAAATGAACACATTTTTCTCCAAAACTATAACACATGCAAGCTTGTCCTGTTTGGTGGAGATGATATTTAATAAAATAAGTAGAAATCCACTAAAAGTTTTGTTTGGTTATCTTGCAATCCCGAGATAATCGTCTCCATGCTCCAAATCCATTTTAAAGCCATTTTTAAGGCATTTCGCGCATACATGAAATGAACACATTTTTCTCCAAAACTATAACAGATGCAAGCTTGTCCTGTTTGGTGGAGATGATATTTAATAAAATAAGTAGAAATCCACTAAAAGTTTTGCTTGGTTATCTTGCAATCCCGAGATAATCGTCTCCATGCTCCAAATCCATTTTAAAGCCATTTTTAAGGCATTTCGCGCATACATGAAATGAACACATTTTTCTCCAAAACTATAACAGATGCAAGCTTGTCCTGTTTGGTGGAGATGATATTTAATAAAATAAGTAGAAATCCATCAAAAGTTTTGTTTGGTTATCTTGCAATCCCGAGATAATCGTCTCCATGCTCCAAATCCATTTTAAAGCCATTTTTAAGGCATTTCGCGCATACATGAAATGAACACATTTTTCTCCAAAACTATAACAGATGCAAGCTTGTCCTGTTTGGTGGAGATGATATTTAATAAAATAAGTAGAAATCCACTAAAAGTTTTGTTTGGTTATCTTGCAATCCCGAGATAATCGTCTCCATGCTCCAAATCCATTTTAAAGCCATTTCAAAGGCATTTTGCGCATACATGAAATGAACACATTTTTCTCCAAAACTATAACACATGCAAGCTTGTCCTGTTTGGTGGAGATGATATTTAATAAAATAAGTAGAAATCCACTAAAAGTTTTGTTTGGTTATCTTGCAATCCCGAGATAATCGTCTCCATGCTCCAAATCCATTTTAAAGCCATTTTTAAGGCATTTCGCGCATACATGAAATGAACACATTTTTCTCCAAAACTATAACAGATGCAAGCTTGTCCTGTTTGGTGGAGATGATATTTAATAAAATAAGTAGAAATCTACTAAAAGTTTCGTTTGTTTATATTGCCATCCTGAGATAATCGTCTCCATGCTCCAAATCCATTTTAAAGCCATTTCAAAGGCATTTTGCGCATACATGAAATGAACACATTTTTCTCCAAAACTATAACACATGCAAGCTTGTCCTGTTTGGTGGAGATGATATTTAATAAAATAAGTAGAAATCCACTAAAAGTTTTGTTTGGTTATCTTGCAATCCCGAGATAATCGTCTCCATGCTCCAAATCCATTTTAAAGCCATTTTTAAGGCATTTCGCGCATACATGAAATGAACACATTTTTCTCCAAAACTATAACAGATGCAAGCTTGTCCTGTTTGGTGGAGATGATATTTAATAAAATAAGTAGAAATCTACTAAAAGTTTCGTTTGTTTATATTGCCATCCTGAGATAATCGTCTCCATGCTCCAAATCCATTTTAAAGCCATTTCAAAGGCATTTTGCGCATACATGAAATGAACACATTTTTCTCCAAAACTATAACACATGCAAGCTTGTCCTGTTTGGTGGAGATGATATTTAATAAAATAAGTAGAAATCCACTAAAAGTTTTGTTTGGTTATCTTGCAATCCCGAGATAATCGTCTCCATGCTCCAAATCCATTTTAAAGCCATTTTTAAGGCATTTCGCGCATACATGAAATGAACACATTTTTCTCCAAAACTATAACAGATGCAAGCTTGTCCTGTTTGGTGGAGATGATATTTAATAAAATAAGTAGAAATCCACTAAAAGTTTTGTTTGGTTATCTTGCAATCCCGAGATAATCGTCTCCATGCTCCAAATCCATTTTAAAGCCATTTTTAAGGCATTTCGCGCATACATGAAATGAACACATTTTTCTCCAAAACTATAACAGATGCAAGCTTGTCCTGTTTGGTGGAGATGATATTTAATAAAATAAGTAGAAATCCACTAAAAGTTTTGTTTGGTTATCTTGCAATCCCGAGATAATCGTCTCCATGCTCCAAATCCATTTTAAAGCCATTTCAAAGGCATTTTGCGCATACATGAAATGAACACATTTTTCTCCAAAACTATAACACATGCAAGCTTGTCCTGTTTGGTGGAGATGATATTTAATAAAATAAGTAGAAATCCACTAAAAGTTTTGTTTGGTTATCTTGCAATCCCGAGATAATCGTCTCCATGCTCCAAATCCATTTTAAAGCCATTTTTAAGGCATTTCGCGCATACATGAAATGAACACATTTTTCTCCAAAACTATAACAGATGCAAGCTTGTCCTGTTTGGTGGAGATGATATTTAATAAAATAAGTAGAAATCCACTAAAAGTTTTGTTTGGTTATCTTGCAATCCCGAGATAATCGTCTCCATGCTCCAAATCCATTTTAAAGCCATTTTTAAGGCATTTCGCGCATACATGAAATGAACACATTTTTCTCCAAAACTATAACAGATGAAAGCTTGTCCTGTTTGGTGGAGATGATATTTAATAAAATAAGTAGAAATCCACTAAAAGTTTTGTTTGGTTATCTTGCAATCCCGAGATAATCGTCTCCATGCTCCAAATCCATTTTAAAGCCATTTTTAAGGCATTTCGCGCATACATGAAATGAACACATTTTTCTCCAAAACTATAACAGATGCAAGCTTGTCCTGTTTGGTGGAGATGATATTTAATAAAATAAGTAGAAATCCACTAAAAGTTTTGTTTGGTTATCTTGCAATCCCGAGATAATAGTCTCCATGCTCCAAATCCATTTTAAAGCCATTTTTAAGGCATTTCGCGCATACATGAAATGAACACATTTTTCTCCAAAACTATAACAGATGCAAGCTTGTCCTGTTTGGTGGAGATGATATTTAATAAAATAAGTAGAAATCCACTAAAAGTTTTGTTTGGTTATCTTGCAATCCCGAGATAATCGTCTCCATGCTCCAAATCCATTTTAAAGCCATTTTTAAGGCATTTCGCGCATACATGAAATGAACACATTTTTCTCCAAAACTATAACAGATGCAAGCTTGTCCTGTTTGGTGGAGATGATATTTAATAAAATAAGTAGAAATCCACTAAAAGTTTTGTTTGGTTATCTTGCAATCCCGAGATAATCGTCTCCATGCTCCAAATCCATTTTAAAGCCATTTTTAAGGCATTTCGCGCATACATGAAATGAACACATTTTTCTCCAAAACTATAACAGATGCAAGCTTGTCCTGTTTGGTGGAGATAATATTTAATAAAATAAGTAGAAATCTACTAAAAGTTTCGTTTGTTTATATTGCCATCCTGAGATAATCGTCTCCATGCTCCAAATCCATTTTAAAGCCATTTCAAAGGCATTTTGCGCATACATGAAATGAACACATTTTTCTCCAAAACTATAACACATGCAAGCTTGTCCTGTTTGGTGGAGATGATATTTAATAAAATAAGTAGAAATCTACTAAAAGTTTCGTTTGTTTATATTGCCATCCTGAGATAATCGTCTGCATGCTCCAAATCCATTTTAAAGCCATTTCAAAGGCATTTTGCGCATACATGAAATGAACACATTTTTCTCCAAAACTATAACACATGCAAGCTTGTCCTGTTTGGTGGAGATGATATTTAATAAAATAAGTAGAAATCCACTAAAAGTTTTGTTTGGTTATCTTGCAATCCCGAGATAATCGTCTCCATGCTCCAAATCCATTTTAAAGCCATTTTTAAGGCATTTCGCGCATACATGAAATGAACACATTTTTCTCCAAAACTATAACTGATGCAAGCTTGTCCTGTTTGGTGGAGATGATATTTAATAAAATAAGTAGAAATCCACTAAAAGTTTTGTTTGGTTATCTTGCAATCCCGAGATAATCGTCTCCATGCTCCAAATCCATTTTAAAGCCATTTTTAAGGCATTTCGCGCATACATGAAATGAACACATTTTTCTCCAAAACTATAACAGATGCAAGCTTGTCCTGTTTGGTGGAGATGATATTTAATAAAATAAGTAGAAATCCACTAAAAGTTTTGTTTGGTTATCTTGCAATCCCGAGATAATCGTCTCCATGCTCCAAATCCATTTTAAAGCCATTTTTAAGGCATTTCGCGCATACATGAAATGAACACATTTTTCTCCAAAACTATAACAGATGCAAGCTTGTCCTGTTTGGTGGAGATGATATTTAATAAAATAAGTAGAAATCCACTAAAAGTTTTGTTTGGTTATCTTGCAATCCCGAGATAATCGTCTCCATGCTCCAAATCCATTTTAAAGCCATTTCAAAGGCATTTTGCGCATACATGAAATGAACACATTTTTCTCCAAAACTATAACACATGCAAGCTTGTCCTGTTTGGTGGAGATGATATTTAATAAAATAAGTAGAAATCCACTAAAAGTTTTGTTTGGTTATCTTGCAATCCCGAGATAATCGTCTCCATGCTCCAAATCCATTTTAAAGCCATTTTTAAGGCATTTCGCGCATACATGAAATGAACACATTTTTCTCCAAAACTATAACAGATGCAAGCTTGTCCTGTTTGGTGGAGATGATATTTAATAAAATAAGTAGAAATCCACTAAAAGTTTTGTTTGGTTATCTTGCAATCCCGAGATAATCGTCTCCATGCTCCAAATCCATTTTAAAGCCATTTTTAAGGCATTTCGCGCATACATGAAATGAACACATTTTTCTCCAAAACTATAACAGATGCAAGCTTGTCCTGTTTGGTGGAGATGATATTTAATAAAATAAGTAGAAATCCACTAAAAGTTTTGTTTGGTTATCTTGCAATCCCGAGATAATCGTCTCCATGCTCCAAATCCATTTTAAAGCCATTTTTAAGGCATTTCGCGCATACATGAAATGAACACATTTTTCTCCAAAACTATAACAGATGCAAGCTTGTCCTGTTTGGTGGAGATGATATTTAATAAAATAAGTAGAAATCCACTAAAAGTTTTGTTTGGTTATCTTGCAATCCCGAGATAATCGTCTCCATGCTCCAAATCCATTTTAAAGCCATTTTTAAGGCATTTCGCGCATACATGAAATGAACACATTTTTCTCCAAAACTATAACAGATGCAAGCTTGTCCTGTTTGGTGGAGATGATATTTAATAAAATAAGTAGAAATCCACTAAAAGTTTTGTTTGGTTATCTTGCAATCCCGAGATAATCGTCTCCATGCTCCAAATCCATTTTAAAGCCATTTTTAAGGCATTTCGCGCATACATGAAATGAACACATTTTTCTCCAAAACTATAACAGATGCAAGCTTGTCCTGTTTGGTGGAGATGATATTTAATAAAATAAGTAGAAATCCACTAAAAGTTTTGTTTGGTTATCTTGCAATCCCGAGATAATCGTCTCCATGCTCCAAATCCATTTTAAAGCCATTTTTAAGGCATTTCGCGCATACATGAAATGAACACATTTTTCTCCAAAACTATAACAGATGCAAGCTTGTCCTGTTTGGTGGAGATGATATTTAATAAAATAAGTAGAAATCCACTAAAAGTTTTGTTTGGTTATCTTGCAATCCCGAGATAATCGTCTCCATGCTCCAAATCCATTTTAAAGCCATTTTTAAGGCATTTCGCGCATACATAAAATGAACACATTTTTCTCCAAAACTATAACAGATGCAAGCTTGTCCTGTTTGGTGGAGATGATATTTAATAAAATAAGTAGAAATTAACTAAAAGTTTTGTTTGGTTATCTTGCAATCCCGAGATAATCGTCTCCATGCTCCAAATCCATTTTAAAGCCATTTTTAAGGCATTTCGCGCATACATGAAATGAACACATTTTTCTCCAAAACTATAACAGATGCAAGCTTGTCCTGTTTGGTGGAGATAATATTTAATAAAATAAGTAGAAATCTACTAAAAGTTTCGTTTGTTTATATTGCCATCCTGAGATAATCGTCTCCATGCTCCAAATCCATTTTAAAGCCATTTCAAAGGCATTTTGCGCATACATGAAATGAACACATTTTTCTCCAAAACTATAACACATGCAAGCTTGTCCTGTTTGGTGGAGATGATATTTAATAAAATAAGTAGAAATCTACTAAAAGTTTCGTTTGTTTATATTGCCATCCTGAGATAATCGTCTCCATGCTCCAAATCCATTTTAAAGCCATTTCAAAGGCATTTTGCGCATACATGAAATGAACACATTTTTCTCCAAAACTATAACACATGCAAGCTTGTCCTGTTTGGTGGAGATGATATTTAATAAAATAAGTAGAAATCCACTAAAAGTTTTGTTTGGTTATCTTGCAATCCCGAGATAATCGTCTCCATGCTCCAAATCCATTTTAAAGCCATTTTTAAGGCATTTCGCGCATACATGAAATGAACACATTTTTCTCCAAAACTATAACAGATGCAAGCTTGTCCTGTTTGGTGGAGATGATATTTAATAAAATAAGTAGAAATCCACTAAAAGCTTTGTTTGGTTATCTTGCAATCCCGAGATAATCGTCTCCATGCTCCAAATCCATTTTAAAGCCATTTTTAAGGCATTTCGCGCATACATGAAATGAACACATTTTTCTCCAAAACTATAACAGATGCAAGCTTGTCCTGTTTGGTGGAGATGATATTTAATAAAATAAGTAGAAATCCACTAAAAGTTTTGTTTGGTTATCTTGCAATCCCGAGATAATCGTCTCCATGCTCCAAATCCATTTTAAAGCCATTTTTAAGGCATTTCGCGCATACATGAAATGAACACATTTTTCTCCAAAACTATAACAGATGCAAGCTTGTCCTGTTTGGTGGAGATGATATTTAATAAAATAAGTAGAAATCCACTAAAAGTTTTGTTTGGTTATCTTGCAATCCCGAGATAATCGTCTCCATGCTCCAAATCCATTTTAAAGCCATTTCAAAGGCATTTTGCGCATACATGAAATGAACACATTTTTCTCCAAAACTATAACACATGCAAGCTTGTCCTGTTTGGTGGAGATGATATTTAATAAAATAAGTAGAAATCCACTAAAAGTTTTGTTTGGTTATCTTGCAATCCCGAGATAATCGTCTCCATGCTCCAAATCCATTTTAAAGCCATTTTTAAGGCATTTCGCGCATACATGAAATGAACACATTTTTCTCCAAAACTATAACAGATGCAAGCTTGTCCTGTTTGGTGGAGATGATATTTAATAAAATAAGTAGAAATCCACTAAAAGTTTTGTTTGGTTATCTTGCAATCCCGAGATAATCGTCTCCATGCTCCAAATCCATTTTAAAGCCATTTTTAAGGCATTTCGCGCATACATGAAATGAACACATTTTTCTCCAAAACTATAACAGATGCAAGCTTGTCCTGTTTGGTGGAGATGATATTTAATAAAATAAGTAGAAATCCACTAAAAGTTTTGTTTGGTTATCTTGCAATCCCGAGATAATCGTCTCCATGCTCCAAATCCATTTTAAAGCCATTTTTAAGGCATTTCGCGCATACATGAAATGAACACATTTTTCTTCAAAACTATAACAGATGCAAGCTTGTCCTGTTTGGTGGAGATGATATTTAATAAAATAAGTAGAAATCCACTAAAAGTTTTGTTTGGTTATCTTGCAATCCCGAGATAATCGTCTCCATGCTCCAAATCCATTTTAAAGCCATTTTTAAGGCATTTCGCGCATACATGAAATGAACACATTTTTCTCCAAAACTATAACAGATGCAAGCTTGTCCTGTTTGGTGGAGATGATATTTAATAAAATAAGTAGAAATCCACTAAAAGTTTTGTTTGGTTATCTTGCAATCCCGAGATAATCGTCTCCATGCTCCAAATCCATTTTAAAGCCATTTTTAAGGCATTTCGCGCATACATGAAATGAACACATTTTTCTCCAAAACTATAACAGATGCAAGCTTGTCCTGTTTGGTGGAGATGATATTTAATAAAATAAGTAGAAATCCACTAAAAGTTTTGTTTGGTTATCTTGCAATCCCGAGATAATCGTCTCCATGCTCCAAATCCATTTTAAAGCCATTTTTAAGGCATTTCGCGCATACATGAAATGAACACATTTTTCTCCAAAACTATAACAGATGCAAGCTTGTTCTGTTTGGTGGAGATGATATATAATAAAATAAGTAGAAATTAACTAAAAGTTTTGTTTGGTTATCTTGCAATCCCGAGATAATCGTCTCCATGCTCCAAATCCATTTTAAAGCCATTTTTAAGGCATTTCGCGCATACATGAAATGAACACATTTTTCTCCAAAACTATAACAGATGCAAGCTTGTCCTGTTTGGTGGAGATAATATTTAATAAAATAAGTAGAAATCTACTAAAAGTTTCGTTTGTTTATATTGCCATCCTGAGATAATCGTCTCCATGCTCCAAATCCATTTTAAAGCCATTTCAAAGGCATTTTGCGCATACATGAAATGAACACATTTTTCTCCAAAACTATAACATATGCAAGCTTGTCCTGTTTGGTGGAGATGATATTTAATAAAATAAGTAGAAATCCACTAAAAGTTTTGTTTGGTTATCTTGCAATCCCGAGATAATCGTCTCCATGCTCCAAATCCATTTTAAAGCCATTTTTAAGGCATTTCGCGCATACATGAAATGAACACATTTTTCTCCAAAACTATAACAGATGCAAGCTTGTCCTGTTTGGTGGAGATAATATTTAATAAAATAAGTAGAAATCTACTAAAAGTTTCGTTTGTTTATATTGCCATCCTGAGATAATCGTCTCCATGCTCCAAATCCATTTTAAAGCCATTTCAAAGGCATTTTGCGCATACATGAAATGAACACATTTTTCTCCAAAACTATAACACATGCAAGCTTGTCCTGTTTGGTGGAGATGATATTTAATAAAATAAGTAGAAATCCACTAAAAGTTTTGTTTGGTTATCTTGCAATCCCGAGATAATCGTCTCCATGCTCCAAATCCATTTTAAAGCCATTTTTAAGGCATTTCGCGCATACATGAAATGAACACATTTTTCTCCAAAACTATAACAGATGCAAGCTTGTCCTGTTTGGTGGAGATAATATTTAATAAAATAAGTAGAAATCTACTAAAAGTTTCGTTTGTTTATATTGCCATCCTGAGATAATCGTCTCCATGCTCCAAATCCATTTTAAAGCCATTTCAAAGGCATTTTGCGCATACATGAAATGAACACATTTTTCTCCAAAACTATAACACATGCAAGCTTGTCCTGTTTGGTGGAGATGATATTTAATAAAATAAGTAGAAATCCACTAAAAGTTTTGTTTGGTTATCTTGCAATCCCGAGATAATCGTCTCCATGCTCCAAATCCATTTTAAAGCCATTTTTAAGGCATTTCGCGCATACATGAAATGAACACATTTTTCTCCAAAACTATAACAGATGCAAGCTTGTCCTGTTTGGTGGAGATGATATTTAATAAAATAAGTAGAAATCCACTAAAAGTTTTGTTTGGTTATCTTGCAATCCCGAGATAATCGTCTCCATGCTCCAAATCCATTTTAAAGCCATTTCAAAGGCATTTTGCGCATACATGAAATGAACACATTTTTCTCCAAAACTATAACACATGCAAGCTTGTCCTGTTTGGTGGAGATGATATTTAATAAAATAAGTAGAAATCCACTAAAAGTTTTGTTTGGTTATCTTGCAATCCCGAGATAATCGTCTCCATGCTCCAAATCCATTTTAAAGCCATTTTTAAGGCATTTCGCGCATACATGAAATGAACACATTTTTCTCCAAAACTATAACAGATGCAAGCTTGTCCTGTTTGGTGGAGATGATATTTAATAAAATAAGTAGAAATCCACTAAAAGTTTTGTTTGGTTATCTTGCAATCCCGAGATAATCGTCTCCATGCTCCAAATCCATTTTAAAGCCATTTTTAAGGCATTTCGCGCATACATGAAATGAACACATTTTTCTCCAAAACTATAACAGATGCAAGCTTGTCCTGTTTGGTGGAGATGATATTTAATAAAATAAGTAGAAATCCACTAAAAGTTTTGTTTGGTTATCTTGCAATCCCGAGATAATCGTCTCCATGCTCCAAATCCATTTTAAAGCCATTTTTAAGGCATTTCGCGCATACATGAAATGAACACATTTTTCTCCAAAACTATACCAGATGCAAGCTTGTCCTGTTTGGTGGAGATGATATTTAATAAAATAAGTAGAAATCCACTAAAAGTTTTGTTTGGTTATCTTGCAATCCCGAGATAATCGTCTCCATGCTCCAAATCCATTTTAAAGCCATTTTTAAGGCATTTCGCGCATACATGAAATGAACACATTTTTCTCCAAAACTATAACAGATGCAAGCTTGTCCTGTTTGGTGGAGATGATATTTAATAAAATAAGTAGAAATCCACTAAAAGTTTTGTTTGGTTATCTTGCAATCCCGAGATAATCGTCTCCATGCTCCAAATCCATTTTAAAGCCATTTTTAAGGCATTTCGCGCATACATGAAATGAGCACATTTTTCTCCAAAACTATAACAGATGCAAGCTTGTCCTGTTTGGTGGAGATGATATTTAATAAAATAAGTAGAAATCCACTAAAAGTTTTGTTTGGTTATCTTGCAATCCCGAGATAATCGTCTCCATGCTCCAAATCCATTTTAAAGCCATTTTTAAGGCATTTCGCGCATACATGAAATGAACACATTTTTCTCCAAAACTATAACAGATGCAAGCTTGTCCTGTTTGGTGGAGATGATATTTAATAAAATAAGTAGAAATCCACTAAAAGTTTTGTTTGGTTATCTTGCAATCCCGAGATAATCGTCTCCATGCTCCAAATCCATTTTAAAGCCATTTTTAAGGCATTTCGCGCATACATGAAATGAACACATTTTTCTCCAAAACTATAACAGATGCAAGCTTGTCCTGTTTGGTGGAGATAATATTTAATAAAATAAGTAGAAATCTACTAAAAGTTTCGTTTGTTTATATTGCCATCCTGAGATAATCGTCTCCATGCTCCAAATCCATTTTAAAGCCATTTCAAAGGCATTTTGCGCATACATGAAATGAACACATTTTTCTCCAAAACTATAACACATGCAAGCTTGTCCTGTTTGGTGGAGATGATATTTAATAAAATAAGTAGAAATCCATTAAAAGTTTTGTTTGGTTATCTTGCAATCCCGAGATAATCGTCTCCATGCTCCAAATCCATTTGAAAGCCATTTTTAAGGCATTTCGCGCATACATGAAATGAACACATTTTTCTCCAAAACTATAACAGATGCAAGCTTGTCCTGTTTGGTGGAGATGATATTTAATAAAATAAGTAGAAATCCACTAAAAGTTTTGTTTGGTTATCTTGCAATCCCGAGATAATCGTCTCCATGCTCCAAATCCATTTTAAAGCCATTTTTAAGGCATTTCGCGCATACATGAAATGAACACATTTTTCTCCAAAACTATAACACATGCAAGCTTGTCCTGTTTGGTGGAGATGATATTTAATAAAATAAGTAGAAATCCACTAAAAGTTTTGTTTGGTTATCTTGCAATCCCGAGATAATCGTCTCCATGCTCCAAATCCATTTTAAAGCCATTTTTAAGGCATTTCGCGCATACATGAAATGAACACATTTTTCTCCAAAACTATAACAGATGCAAGCTTGTCCTGTTTGGTGGAGATGATATTTAATAAAATAAGTAGAAATCCACTAAAAGTTTTGTTTGGTTATCTTGCAATCCCGAGATAATCGTCTCCATGCTCCAAATCCATTTTAAAGCCATTTTTAAGGCATTTCGCGCATACATGAAATGAACACATTTTTCTCCAAAACTATAACAGATGCAAGCTTGTCCTGTTTGGTGGAGATGATATTTAATAAAATAAGTAGAAATCCACTAAAAGTTTTGTTTGGTTATATTGCAATCCCGAGATAATCGTCTCCA
The DNA here is from genome assembly GCF_048569485.1 of Anomaloglossus baeobatrachus. NCBI lineage: Eukaryota > Metazoa > Chordata > Amphibia > Anura > Aromobatidae > Anomaloglossus > Anomaloglossus baeobatrachus. Next base: position 21,793 of record NW_027442595.1, read on the forward strand.
TGCTCCAAATCCATTTTAAAGCCATTTTTAAGGCATTTCGCGCATACATGAAATGAACACATTTTTCTCCAAAACTATAACAGATGCAAGCTTGTCCTGTTTGGTGGAGATGATATTTAATAAAATAAGTAGAAATCCACTAAAAGTTTTGTTTGGTTATCTTGCAATCCCGAGATAATCGTCTTCATGCTCCAAATCCATTTTAAAGCCATTTTTAAGGCATTTCGCGCATACATGAAATGAACACATTTTTCTCCAAAACTATAACAGATGCAAGCTTGTCCTGTTTGGTGGAGATAATATTTAATAAAATAAGTAGAAATCTACTAAAAGTTTCGTTTGTTTATATTGCCATCCTGAGATAATCGTCTCCATGCTCCAAATCCATTTTAAAGCCATTTCAAAGGCATTTTGCGCATACATGAAATGAACACATTTTCTCCAAAACTATAACACATGCAAGCTTGTCCTGTTTGGTGGAGATGATATTTAATAAAATAAGTAGAAATCCACTAAAAGTTTTGTTTGGTTATCTTGCAATCCCGAGATAATCGTCTCCATGCTCCAAATCCATTTTAAAGCCATTTTTAAGGCATTTCGCGCATACATGAAATGAACACATTTTTCTCCAAAACTATAACAGATGCAAGCTTGTCCTGTTTGGTGGAGATGATATTTAATAAAATAAGTAGAAATCCACTAAAAGTTTTGTTTGGTTATCTTGCAATCCCGAGATAATCGTCTCCATGCTCCAAATCCATTTTAAAGCCATTTTTAAGGCATTTCGCGCATACATGAAATGAACACATTTTTCTCCAAAACTATAACAGATGCAAGCTTGTCCTGTTTGGTGGAGATGATATTTAATAAAATAAGTAGAAATCCACTAAAAGTTTTGTTTGGTTATCTTGCAATCCCGAGATAATCGTCTCCATGCTCCAAATCCATTTTAAAGCCATTTCAAAGGCATTTTGCGCATACATGAAATGAACACATTTTTCTCCAAAACTATAACACATGCAAGCTTGTCCTGTTTGGTGGAGATGATATTTAATAAAATAACTAGAAATCCACTAAAAGTTTTGTTTGGTTATCTTGCAATCCCGAGATAATCGTCTCCATGCTCCAAATCCATTTTAAAGCCATTTTTAAGGCATTTCGCGCATACATGAAATGAACACATTTTTCTCCAAAACTATAACAGATGCAAGCTTGTCCTGTTTGGTGGAGATGATATTTAATAAAATAAGTAGAAATCCACTAAAAGTTTGGTTTGGTTATCTTGCAATCCCGAGATAATCGTCTCCATGCTCCAAATCCATTTTAAAGCCATTTTTAAGGCATTTCGCGCATACATGAAATGAACACATTTTTCTCCAAAACTATAACAGATGCAAGCTTGTCCTGTTTGGTGGAGATGATATTTAATAAAATAAGTAGAAATCCACTAAAATTTTTGTTTGTTTATCTTGCAATCCCGAGATAATCGTCTCCATGCTCCAAATCCATTTTAAAGCCATTTTTAAGGCATTTCGCGCATACATGAAATGAACACATTTTTCTCCAAAACTATAACAGATGCAAGCTTGTCCTGTTTGGTGGAGATGATATTTAATAAAATAAGTAGAAATCCACTAAAAGTTTTGTTTGGTTATATTGCAATCCCGAGATAATCGTCTCCATGCTCCAAATCCATTTTAAAGCCATTTTTAAGGCATTTCGCGCATACATGAAATGAACACATTTTTCTCCAAAACTATAACAGATGCAAGCTTGTCCTGTTTGGTGGAGATGATATTTAATAAAATAAGTAGAAATCAACTAAAAGTTTTGTTTGGTTATCTTGCAATCCCGAGATAATCGTCTCCATGCTCCAAATCCATTTTAAAGCCATTTTTAAGGCATTTCGCGCATATATGAAATGAACACATTTTTCTCCAAAACTATAACAGATGCAAGCTTGTCCTGTTTGGTGGAGATAATATTTAATAAAATAAGTAGAAATCCACTAAAAGTTTCGTTTGTTTATATTGCCATCCTGAGATAATCGTCTCCATGCTCCAAATCCATTTTAAAGCCATTTCAAAGGCATTTTGCGCATACATGAAATGAACACATTTTTCTCCAAAACTATAACACATGCAAGCTTGTCCTGTTTGGTGGAGATGATATTTAATAAAATAAGTAGAAATCCACTAAAAGTTTTGTTTGGTTATCTTGCAATCCCGAGATAATCGTCTCCATGCTCCAAATCCATTTTAAAGCCATTTTTAAGGCATTTCGTGCATACATGAAATGAACACATTTTTCTCCAAAACTATAACAGATGCAAGCTTGTCCTGTTTGGTGGAGATGATATTTAATAAAATAAGTAGAAATCCACTAAAAGTTTTGTTTGGTTATCTTGCAATCCCGAGATAATCGTCTCCATGCTCCAAATCCATTTTAAAGCCATTTTTAAGGCATTTCGCGCATACATGAAATGAACACATTTTTCTCCAAAACTATAACAGATGCAAGCTTGTCCTGTTTGGTGGAGATGATATTTAATAAAATAAGTAGAAATCCACTAAAAGTTTTGTTTGGTTATCTTGCAATCCCGAGATAATCGTCTCCATGCTCCAAATCCATTTTAAAGCCATTTTTAAGGCATTTCGCGCATACATGAAATGAACACATTTTTCTCCAAAACTATAACAGATGCAAGCTTGTCCTGTTTGGTGGAGATGATATTTAATAAAATAAGTAGAAATCCACTAAAAGTTTTGTTTGGTTATCTTGCAATCCCGAAATAATCGTCTCCATGCTCCAAATCCATTTTAAAGCCATTTTTAAGGCATTTCGCGCATACATGAAATGAACACATTTTTCTCCAAAACTATAACAGATGCAAGCTTGTCCTGTTTGGTGGAGATGATATTTAATAAAATAAGTAGAAATCCACTAAAATTTTTGTTTGGTTATCTTGCAATCCCGAGATAATCGTCTCCATGCTCCAAATCCATTTTAAAGACATTTTTAAGGCATTTCGCGCATACATGAAATGAACACATTTTTCTCCAAAACTATAACACATGCAAGCTTGTCCTGTTTGGTGGAGATGATATTTAATAAAATAAGTAGAAATCCACTAAAATTTTTGTTTGGTTATCTTGCAATCCCGAGATAATCGTCTCCATGCTCCAAATCCATTTTAAAGACATTTTTAAGGCATTTCGCGCATACATGAAATGAACACATTTTTCTCCAAAACTATAACACATGCAAGCTTGTCCTGTTTGGTGGAGATGATATTTAATAAAATAAGTAGAAATCCACTAAAAGTTTTGTTTGGTTATATTGCAATCCCGAGATAATCGTCTCCATGCTCCAAATCCATTTTAAAGCCATTTTTAAGGCATTTCGCGCATACATGAAATGAACACATTTTTCTCCAAAACTATAACAGATGCAAGCTTGTCCTGTTTGGTGGAGATAATATTTAATAAAATAAGTAGAAATCTACTAAAAGTTTCGTTTGGTTATCTTGCAATCCCGAGATAATCGTCTCCATGCTCCAAATCCATTTTAAAGCCATTTTTAAGGCATTTCGCGCATACATGAAATGAACACATTTTTCTCCAAAACTATAACAGATGCAAGCTTGTCCTGTTTGGTGGAGATGATATTTAATAAAATAAGTAGAAATCCACTAAAAGTTTTGTTTGGTTATATTGCAATCCCGAGATAATCGTCTCCATGCTCCAAATCCATTTTAAAGCCATTTTTAAGGCATTTCGCGCATACATGAAATGAACACATTTTTCTCCAAAACTATAACAGATGCAAGCTTGTCCTGTTTGGTGGAGATGATATTTAATAAAATAAGTAGAAATCCACTAAAAGTTTTGTTTGGTTATCTTGCAATCCCGAGATAATCGTCTCCATGCTCCAAATCCATTTTAAAGCCATTTTTAAGGCATTTCGCGCATACATGAAATGAACACATTTTTCTCCAAAACTATAACAGATGCAAGCTTGTCCTGTTTGGTGGAGATAATATTTAATAAAATAAGTAGAAATCTACTAAAAGTTTCGTTTGTTTATATTGCCATCCTGAGATAATCGTCTCCATGCTCCAAATCCATTTTAAAGCCATTTCAAAGGCATTTTGCGCATACATGAAATGAACACATTTTTCTCCAAAACTATAACACATGCAAGCTTGTCCTGTTTGGTGGAGATGATATTTAATAAAATAAGTAGAAATCCACTAAAAGTTTTGTTTGGTTATCTTGCAATCCCGAGATAATCGTCTCCATGCTCCAAATCCATTTAAAGCCATTTTTAAGGCATTTCGCGCATACATGAAATGAACACATTTTTCTCCAAAACTATAACAGATGCAAGCTTGTCCTGTTTGGTGGAGATGATATTTAATAAAATAAGTAGAAATCCACTAAAAGTTTTGTTTGGTTATCTTGCAATCCCGAGATAATCGTCTCCATGCTCCAAATCCATTTTAAAGCCATTTTTAAGGCATTTCGCGCATACATGAAATGAACACATTTTTCTCCAAAACTATAACAGATGCAAGCTTGTCCTGTTTGGTGGAGATGATATTTAATAAAATAAGTAGAAATCCACTAAAAGTTTTGTTTGGTTATCTTGCAATCCCGAGATAATCGTCTCCATGCTCCAAATCCATTTTAAAGCCATTTTTAAGGCATTTCGCGCATACATGAAATGAACACATTTTTCTCCAAAACTATAACAGATGCAAGCTTGTCCTGTTTGGTGGAGATGATATTTAATAAAATAAGTAGAAATCCACTAAAAGTTTTGTTTGGTTATCTTGCAATCCCGAGATAATCGTCTCCATGCTCCAAATCCATTTTAAAGCCATTTTTAAGGCATTTCGCGCATACATGAAATGAACACATTTTTCTCCAAAACTATAACAGATGCAAGCTTGTCCTGTTTGGTGGAGATGATATTTAATAAAATAAGTAGAAATCCACTAAAAGTTTTGTTTGGTTATCTTGCAATCCCGAGATAATCGTCTCCATGCTCCAAATCCATTTTAAAGCCATTTCAAAGGCATTTTGCGCATACATGAAATGAACACATTTTTCTCCAAAACTATAACACATGCAAGCTTGTCCTGTTTGGTGGAGATGATATTTAATAAAATAAGTAGAAATCCACTAAAAGTTTTGTTTGGTTATCTTGCAATCCCGAGATAATCGTCTCCATGCTCCAAATCCATTTTAAAGCCATTTTTAAGGCATTTCGCGCATACATGAAATGAACACATTTTTCTCCAAAACTATAACAGATGCAAGCTTGTCCTGTTTGGTGGAGATGATATTTAATAAAATAAGTAGAAATCCACTAAAAGTTTCGTTTGTTTATATTGCCATCCTGAGATAATCGTCTCCATGCTCCAAATCCATTTTAAAGCCATTTCAAAGGCATTTTGCGCATACATGAAATGAACACATTTTTCTCCAAAACTATAACACATGCAAGCTTGTCCTGTTTGGTGGAGATGATATTTAATAAAATAAGTAGAAATCCACTAAAAGTTTTGTTTGGTTATCTTGCAATTCCGAGATAATCGTCTCCATGCTCCAAATCCATTTTAAAGCCATTTTTAAGGCATTTCGCGCATACATGAAATGAACACATTTTTCTCCAAAACTATAACAGATGCAAGCTTGTCCTGTTTGGTGGAGATGATATTTAATAAAATAAGTAGAAATCCACTAAAAGTTTTGTTTGGTTATCTTGCAATCCCGAGATAATCGTCTCCATGCTCCAAATCCATTTTAAAGCCATTTTTAAGGCATTTCGCGCATACATGAAATGAACACATTTTTCTCCAAAACTATAACAGATGCAAGCTTGTCCTGTTTGGTGGAGATGATATTTAATAAAATAAGTAGAAATCCACTAAAAGTTTTGTTTGGTTATCTTGCAATCCCGAGATAATCGTCTCCATGCTCCAAATCCATTTTAAAGCCATTTTTAAGGCATTTCGCGCATACATGAAATGAACACATTTTTCTCCAAAACTATAACAGATGCAAGCTTGTCCTGTTTGGTGGAGATGATATTTAATAAAATAAGTAGAAATCCACTAAAAGTTTTGTTTGGTTATCTTGCAATCCCGAGATAATCGTCTCCATGCTCCAAATCCATTTTAAAGCCATTTTAAAGGCATTTTGCGCATACATGAAATGAACACATTTTTCTCCAAAACTATAACACATGCAAGCTTGTCCTGTTTGGTGGAGATGATATTTAATAAAATAAGTAGAAATCCACTAAAAGTTTTGTTTGGTTATCTTGCAATCCCGAGATAATCGTCTCCATGCTCCAAATCCATTTTAAAGCCATTTTTAAGGCATTTCGCGCATACATGAAATGAACACATTTTTCTCCAAAACTATAACAGATGCAAGCTTGTCCTGTTTGGTGGAGATGATATTTAATAAAATAAGTAGAAATCCACTAAAAGTTTTGTTTGGTTATCTTGCAATCCCGAGATAATCGTCTCCATGCTCCAAATCCATTTTAAAGCCATTTTTAAGGCATTTCGCGCATACATGAAATGAACACATTTTTCTCCAAAACTATAACAGATGCAAGCTTGTCCTGTTTGGTGGAGATGATATTTAATAAAATAAGTAGAAATCCACTAAAGGTTTTGTTTGGTTATCTTGCAATCCCGAGATAATCGTCTCCATGCTCCAAATCCATTTTAAAGCCATTTTGAAGGCATTTCGCGCATACATGAAATGAACACATTTTTCTCCAAAACTATAACAGATGCAAGCTTGTCCTGTTTGGTGGAGATGATATTTAATAAAATAAGTAGAAATCCACTAAAAGTTTTGTTTGGTTATCTTGCAATCCCGAGATAATCGTCTCCATGCTCCAAATCCATTTTAAAGTCATTTTTAAGGCATTTCGCGCATACATGAAATGAACACATTTTTCTCCAAAACTATAACAGATGCAAGCTTGTCCTGTTTGGTGGAGATGATATTTAATAAAATAAGTAGAAATCCACTAAAAGTTTTGTTTGGTTATCTTGCAATCCCGAGATAATCGTCTCCATGCTCCAAATCCATTTTAAAGCCATTTTTAAGGCATTTCGCGCATACATGAAATGAACACATTTTTCTCCAAAACTATAACAGATGCAAGCTTGTCCTGTTTGGTGGAGATGATATTTAATAAAATAAGTAGAAATCCACTAAAAGTTTTGTTTGGTTATATTGCAATCCCGAGATAATCGTCTCCATGCTCCAAATCCATTTTAAAGCCATTTTTAAGGCATTTCGCGCATACATGAAATGAACACATTTTTCTCCAAAACTATAACAGATGCAAGCTTGTCCTGTTTGGTGGAGATGATATTTAATAAAATAAGTAGAAATCCACTAAAAGTTTTGTTTGGTTATCTTGCAATCCCGAGATAATCGTCTCCATGCTCCAAATCCATTTTAAAGCCATTTTTAAGGCATTTCGCGCATACATGAAATGAACACATTTTTCTCCAAAACTATAACAGATGCAAGCTTGTCCTGTTTGGTGGAGATGATATTTAATAAAATAAGTAGAAATCCACTAAAAGTTTTGTTTGGTTATCTTGCAATCCCGAGATAATCGTCTCCATGCTCCAAATCCATTTTAAAGCCATTTTTAAGGCATTTCGCGCATACATGAAATGAACACATTTTTCTCCAAAACTAAGATGCAAGCTTGTCCTGTTTGGTGGAGATAATATTTAAAAAAATAAGTAGAAATCTACTAAAAGTTTCGTTTGTTTATATTGCCATCCTGAGCTAATCGTCTCCATGCTCCAAATCCATTTTAAAGCCATTTCAAAGGCATTTTGCGCATACATGAAATGAACACATTTTTCTCCAAAACTATAACACATGCAAGCTTGTCCTGTTTGGTGGAGATGATATTTAATAAAATAAGTAGAAATCCACTAAAAGTTTTGTTTGGTTATCTTGCAATCCCGAGATAATCGTCTCCATGCTCCAAATCCATTTTAAAGCCATTTTTAAGGCATTTCGCGCATACATGAAATGAACACATTTTTCTCCAAAACTATAACAGATGCAAGCTTGTCCTGTTTGGTGGAGATGATATTTAATAAAATAAGTAGAAATCCACTAAAAGTTTTGTTTGGTTATCTTGCAATCCCGAGATAATCGTTTCCATGCTCCAAATCCATTTTAAAGCCATTTTTAAGGCATTTCGCGCATACATGAAATGAACACATTTTTCTCCAAAACTATAACAGATGCAAGCTTGTCCTGTTTGGTGGAGATGATATTTAATAAAATAAGTAGAAATCCACTAAAAGTTTTGTTTGGTTATCTTGCAATCCCGAGATAATCGTCTCCATGCTCCAAATCCATTTTAAAGCCATTTTTAAGGCATTTCGCGCATACATGAAATGAACACATTTTTCTCCAAAACTATAACAGATGCAAGCTTGTCCTGTTTGGTGGAGATAATATTTAATAAAATAAGTAGAAATCTACTAAAAGTTTCGTTTGTTTATATTGCCATCCTGAGATAATCGTCTCCATGCTCCAAATCCATTTTAAAGCCATTTCAAAGGCATTTTGCGCATACATGAAATGAACACATTTTTCTCCAAAACTATAACACATGCAAGCTTGTCCTGTTTGGTGGAGATGATATTTAATAAAATAAGTAGAAATCCACTAAAAGTTTTGTTTGGTTATCTTGCAATCCCGAGATAATCGTCTCCATGCTCCAAATCCATTTTAAAGCCATTTTTAAGGCATTTCGCGCATACATGAAATGAACACATTTTTCTCCAAAACTATAACAGATGCAAGCTTGTCCTGTTTGGTGGAGATGATATTTAATAAAATAAGTAGAAATCCACTAAAAGTTTTGTTTGGTTATCTTGCAATCCCGAGATAATCGTCTCCATGCTCCAAATCCATTTTAAAGCCATTTTTAAGGCATTTCGCGCATACATGAAATGAACACATTTTTCTCCAAAACTATAACAGATGCAAGCTTGTCCTGTTTGGTGGAGATGATATTTAATAAAATAAGTAGAAATCCATAAAAGTTTTGTTTGGTTATCTTGCAATCCCGAGATAATCGTCTCCATGCTCCAAATCCATTTTAAAGCCATTTTTAAGGCATTTCGCGCATACATGAAATGAACACATTTTTCTCCAAAACTATAACAGATGCAAGCTTGTCCTGTTTGGTGGAGATGATATTTAATAAAATAAGTAGAAATCCACTAAAAGTTTTGTTTGGTTATCTTGCAATCCCGAGATAATCGTCTCCATGCTCCAAATCCATTTTAAAGCCATTTCAAAGGCATTTTGCGCATACATGAAATGAACACATTTTTCTCCAAAACTATAACAGATGCAAGCTTGTCCTGTTTGGTGGAGATGATATTTAATAAAATAAGTAGAAATCCACTAAAAGTTTTGTTTGGTTATCTTGCAATCCCGAAATAATCGTCTCCATGCTCCAAATCCATTTTAAAGCCATTTTTAAGGCATTTCGCGCATACATGAAATGAACACATTTTTCTCCAAAACTATAACAGATGCAAGCTTGTCCTGTTTGGTGGAGATGATATTTAATAAAATAAGTAGAAATCCACTAAAATTTTTGTTTGGTTATCTTGCAATCCCGAGATAATCGTCTCCATGCTCCAAATCCATTTTAAAGCCATTTTTAAGGCATTTCGCGCATACATGAAATGAACACATTTTTCTCCAAAACTATAACACATGCAAGCTTGTCCTGTTTGGTGGAGATGATATTTAATAAAATAAGTAGAAATCCACTAAAAGTTTTGTTTGGTTATATTGCAATCCCGAGATAATCGTCTCCATGCTCCAAATCCATTTTAAAGCCATTTTTAAGGCATTTCGCGCATACATGAAATGAACACATTTTTCTCCAAAACTATAACAGATGCAAGCTTGTCCTGTTTGGTGGAGATGATATTTAATAAAATAAGTAGAAATCCACTAAAAGTTTTGTTTGGTTATCTTGCAATCCCGAGATAATCGTCTCCATGCTCCAAATCCATTTTAAAGCCATTTTTAAGGCATTTCGCGCATACATGAAATGAACACATTTTTCTCCAAAACTATAACAGATGCAAGCTTGTCCTGTTTGGTGGAGATGATATTTAATAAAATAAGTAGAAATCCACTAAAAGTTTTGTTTGGTTATCTTGCAATCCCGAGATAATCGTCTCCATGCTCCAAATCCATTTTAAAGCCATTTTTAAGGCATTTCGCGCATACATGAAATGAACACATTTTTCTCCAAAACTATAACAGATGCAAGCTTGTCCTGTTTGGTGGAGATGATATTTAATAAAATAAGTAGAAATCCACTAAAAGTTTTGTTTGGTTATCTTGCAATCCCGAGATAATCGTCTCCATGCTCCAAATCCATTTTAAAGCCATTTCAAAGGCATTTTGCGCATACATGAAATGAACACATTTTTCTCCAAAACTGTAACACATGCAAGCTTGTCCTGTTTGGTGGAGATGATATTTAATAAAATAAGTAGAAATCCACTAAAAGTTTTGTTTGGTTATCTTGCAGTCCCGAGATAATCGTCTCCATGCTCCAAATCCATTTTAAAGCCATTTTTAAGGCATTTCGCGCATACATGAAATGAACACATTTTTCTCCAAAACTATAACAGATGCAAGCTTGTCCTGTTTGGTGGAGATGATATTTAATAAAATAAGTAGAAATCCACTAAAAGTTTTGTTTGGTTATCTTGCAATCCCGAGATAATCGTCTCCATGCTCCAAATCCATTTTAAAGCCATTTTTAAGGCATTTCGCGCATACATGAAATGAACACATTTTTCTCCAAAACTATAACACATGCAAGCTTGTCCTGTTTGGTGGAGATGATATTTAATAAAATAAGTAGAAATCCACTAAAAGTTTTGTTTGGTTATCTTGCAATCCCGAGATAATCGTCTCCATGCTCCAAATCCATTTTAAAGCCATTTTGAAGGCATTTCGCGCATACATGAAATGAACACATTTTTCTCCAAAACTATAACAGATGCAAGCTTGTCCTGTTTGGTGGAGATGATATTTAATAAAATAAGTAGAAATCCACTAAAAGTTTTGTTTGGTTATCTTGCAATCCCGAGATAATCGTCTCCATGCTCCAAATCCATTTTAAAGCCATTTTTAAGGCATTTCGCGCATACATGAAATGAACACATTTTTCTCCAAAACTATAACAGATGCAAGCTTGTCCTGTTTGGTGGAGATGATATTTAATAAAATAAGTAGAAATCCACTAAAAGTTTTGTTTGGTTATCTTGCAATCCCGAGATAATCGTCTCCATGCTCCAAATCCATTTTAAAGCCATTTTTAAGGCATTTCGCGCATACATGAAATGAACACATTTTTCTCCAAAACTATAACAGATGCAAGCTTGTCCTGTTTGGTGGAGATGATATTTAATAAAATAAGTAGAAATCCACTAAAAGTTTTGTTTGGTTATATTGCAATCCCGAGATAATCGTCTCCATGCTCCAAATCCATTTTAAAGCCATTTTTAAGGCATTTCGCGCATACATGAAATGAACACATTTTTCTCCAAAACTATAACAGATGCAAGCTTGTCCTGTTTGGTGGAGATGATATTTAATAAAATAAGTAGAAATCCACTAAAAGTTTTGTTTGGTTATCTTGCAATCCCGAGATAATCGTCTCCATGCTCCAAATCCATTTTAAAGCCATTTTTAAGGCATTTCGCGCATACATGAAATGAACACATTTTTCTCCAAAACTATAACAGATGCAAGCTTGTCCTGTTTGGTGGAGATGATATTTAATAAAATAAGTAGAAATCCACTAAAAGTTTTGTTTGGTTATCTTGCAATCCCGAGATAATCGTCTCCATGCTCCAAATCCATTTTAAAGCCATTTCAAAGGCATTTTGCGCATACATGAAATGAACACATTTTTCTCCAAAACTGTAACACATGCAAGCTTGTCCTGTTTGGTGGAGATGATATTTAATAAAATAAGTAGAAATCCACTAAAAGTTTTGTTTGGTTATCTTGCAGTCCCGAGATAATCGTCTCCATGCTCCAAATCCATTTTAAAGCCATTTTTAAGGCATTTCGCGCATACATGAAATGAACACATTTTTCTCCAAAACTATAACAGATGCAAGCTTGTCCTGTTTGGTGGAGATGATATTTAATAAAATAAGTAGAAATCCACTAAAAGTTTTGTTTGGTTATCTTGCAATCCCGAGATAATCGTCTCCATGCTCCAAATCCATTTTAAAGCCATTTTTAAGGCATTTCGCGCATACATGAAATGAACACATTTTTCTCCAAAACTATAACACATGCAAGCTTGTCCTGTTTGGTGGAGATGATATTTAATAAAATAAGTAGAAATCCACTAAAAGTTTTGTTTGGTTATCTTGCAATCCCGAGATAATCGTCTCCATGCTCCAAATCCATTTTAAAGCCATTTTTAAGGCATTTCGCGCATACATGAAATGAACACATTTTTCTCCAAAACTATAACAGATGCAAGCTTGTCCTGTTTGGTGGAGATGATATTTAATAAAATAAGTAGAAATCCACTAAAAGTTTTGTTTGGTTATCTTGCAATCCCGAGATAATCGTCTCCATGCTCCAAATCCATTTTAAAGCCATTTTTAAGGCATTTCGCGCATACATGAAATGAACACATTTTTCTCCAAAACTATACAGATGCAAGCTTGTCCTGTTTGGTGGAGATGATATTTAATAAAATAAGTAGAAATCCACTAAAAGTTTTGTTTGGTTATATTGCAATCCCGAGATAATCGTCTCCATGCTCCAAATCCATTTTAAAGCCATTTTTAAGGCATTTCGCGCATACATGAAATGAACACATTTTTCTCCAAAACTATAACAGATGCAAGCTTGTCCTGTTTGGTGGAGATGATATTTAATAAAATAAGTAGAAATCCACTAAAAGTTTTGTTTGGTTATCTTGCAATCCCGAGATAATCGTCTCCATGCTCCAAATCCATTTTAAAGCCATTTTTAAGGCATTTCGCGCATACATGAAATGAACACATTTTTCTCCAAAACTATAACAGATGCAAGCTTGTCCTGTTTGGTGGAGATAATATTTAATAAAATAAGTAGAAATCTACTAAAAGTTTCGTTTGTTTATATTGCCATCCTGAGATAATCGTCTCCATGCTCCAAATCCATTTTAAAGCCATTTCAAAGGCATTTTGCGCATACATGAAATGAACACATTTTTCTCCAAAACTATAACACATGCAAGCTTGTCCTGTTTGGTGGAGATGATATTTAATAAAATAAGTAGAAATCCACTAAAAGTTTTGTTTGGTTATCTTGCAATCCCGAGATAATCGTCTCCATGCTCCAAATCCATTTTAAAGCCATTTTTAAGGCATTTCGCGCATACATGAAATGAACACATTTTTCTCCAAAACTATAACAGATGCAAGCTTGTCCTGTTTGGTGGAGATGATATTTAATAAAATAAGTAGAAATCCACTAAAAGTTTTGTTTGGTTATCTTGCAATCCCGAGATAATCGTCTCCATGCTCCAAATCCATTTTAAAGCCATTTTTAAGGCATTTCGCGCATACATGAAATGAACACATTTTTCTCCAAAACTATAACAGATGCAAGCTTGTCCTGTTTGGTGGAGATAATATTTATTAAAATAAGTAGATATCTACTAAAGTTTCGTTTGTTTATATTGCCATCCTGAGATAATCGTCTCCATGCTCCAAATCCATTTTAAAGCCATTTCAAAGGCATTTTGCGCATACATGAAATGAACACATTTTTCTCCAAAACTATAACACATGCAAGCTTGTCCTGTTTGGTGGAGATGATATTTAATAAAATAAGTAGAAATCCACTAAAAGTTTTGTTTGGTTATATTGCAATCCCGAGATAATCGTCTCCATGCTCCAAATCCATTTTAAAGCCATTTTTAAGGCATTTCGCGCATACATGAAATGAACACATTTTTCTCCAAAACTATAACAGATGCAAGCTTGTCCTGTTTGGTGGAGATGATATTTAATAAAATAAGTAGAAATTCACTAAATGTTTTGTTTGGTTATCTTGCAATCCCGAGATAATCGTCTCCATGCTCCAAATCCATTTTAAAGCCATTTCAAAGGCATTTTGCGCATACATGAAATGAACACATTTTTCTCCAAAACTATAACACATGCAAGCTTGTCCTGTTTGGTGGAGATGATATTTAATAAAATAAGTAGAAATCCACTAAAAGTTTTGTTTGGTTATATTGCAATCCCGAGATAATCGTCTCCATGCTCCAAATCCATTTTAAAGCCATTTTTAAGGCATTTCGCGCATACATGAAATGAACACATTTTTCTCCAAAACTATAACAGATGCAAGCTTGTCCTGTTTGGTGGAGATGATATTTAATAAAATAAGTAGAAATCCACTAAAAGTTTTGTTTGGTTATCTTGCAATCCCGAGATAATCGTCTCCATGCTCCAAATCCATTTTAAAGCCATTTTTAAGGCATTTCGCGCATACATGAAATGAACACATTTTTCTCCAAAACTATAACAGATGCAAGCTTGTCCTGTTTGGTGGAGATGATATTTAATAAAATAAGTAGAAATCCACTAAAAGTTTTGTTTGGTTATCTTGCAATCCCGAGATAATCGTCTCCATGCTCCAAATCCATTTTAAAGCCATTTCAAAGGCATTTTGCGCATACATGAAATGAACACATTTTTCTCCAAAACTATAACACATGCAAGCTTGTCCTGTTTGGTGGAGATGATATTTAATAAAATAAGTAGAAATCCACTAAAAGTTTTGTTTGGTTATCTTGCAATCCCGAGATAATCGTCTCCATGCTCCAAATCCATTTTAAAGCCATTTTTAAGGCATTTCGCGCATACATGAAATGAACACATTTTTCTCCAAAACTATAACAGATGCAAGCTTGTCCTGTTTGGTGGAGATGATATTTAATAAAATAAGTAGAAATCCACTAAAAGTTTTGTTTGGTTATCTTGCAATCCCGAGATAATCGTCTCCATGCTCCAAATCCATTTTAAAGCCATTTTTAAGGCATTTCGCGCATACATGAAATGAACACATTTTTCTCCAAAACTATAACAGATGCAAGCTTGTCCTGTTTGGTGGAGATGATATTTAATAAAATAAGTAGAAATCCACTAAAAGTTTTGTTTGGTTATCTTGCAATCCCGAGATAATCGTCTCCATGCTCCAAATCCATTTTAAAGCCATTTTTAAGGCATTTCGCGCATACATGAAATGAACACATTTTTCTCCAAAACTATAACACATGCAAGCTTGTCCTGTTTGGTGGAGATGATATTTAATAAAATAAGTAGAAATCCACTAAACGTTTTGTTTGGTTATCTTGCAATCCCGAGATAATCGTCTCCATGCTCCAAATCCATTTTAAAGCCATTTTTAAGGCATTTCGCGCATACATGAAATGAACACATTTTTCTCCAAAACTATAACAGATGCAAGCTTGTCCTGTTTGGTGGAGATGATATTTAATAAAATAAGTAGAAATCCACTAAAAGTTTTGTTTGGTTATCTTGCAATCCCGAGATAATCGTCTCCATGCTCCAAATCCATTTTAAAGCCATTTTTAAGGCATTTCGCACATACATGAAATGAACACATTTTTCTCCAAAACTATAACAGATGCAAGCTTGTCCTGTTTGGTGGAGATGATATTTAATAAAATAAGTAGAAATCCACTAAAAGTTTTGTTTGGTTATCTTGCAATCCCGAGATAATCGTCTCCATGCTCCAAATCCATTTTAAAGCCATTTTTAAGGCATTTCGCGCATACATGAAATGAACACATTTTTCTCCAAAACTATAACAGATGCAAGCTTGTCCTGTTTGGTGGAGATGATATTTAATAAAATAAGTAGAAATCCACTAAAAGTTTTGTTTGGTTATCTTGCAATCCCGAGATAATCGTCTCCATGCTCCAAATCCATTTTAAAGCCATTTTTAAGGCATTTCGCGCATACATGAAATGAACACATTTTTCTCCAAAACTATAACAGATGCAAGCTTGTCCTGTTTGGTGGAGATGATATTTAATAAAATAAGTAGAAATCCACTAAAAGTTTTGTTTGGTTATCTTGCAATCCCGAGATAATCGTCTCCATGCTCCAAATCCATTTTAAAGCCATTTTGAAGGCATTTCGCGCATACATGAAATGAACACATTTTTCTCCAAAACTATAACAGATGCAAGCTTGTCCTGTTTGGTGGAGATGATATTTAATAAAATAAGTAGAAATCCACTAAAAGTTTTGTTTGGTTATCTTGCAATCCCGAGATAATCGTCTCCATGCTCCAAATCCATTTTAAAGCCATTTTTAAGGCATTTCGCGCATACATGAAATGAACACATTTTTCTCCAAAACTATAACAGATGCAAGCTTGTCCTGTTTGGTGGAGATGATATGTAATAAAATAAGTAGAAATCCACTAAAAGTTTTGTTTGGTTATCTTGCAATCCCGAGATAATCGTCTCCATGCTCCAAATCCATTTTAAAGCCATTTTTAAGGCATTTCGCGCATACATGAAATGAACACATTTTTCTCCAAAACTATAACAGATGCAAGCTTGTCCTGTTTGGTGGAGATGATATTTAATAAAATAAGTAGAAATCCACTAAAAGTTTTGTTTGGTTATATTGCAATCCCGAGATAATCGTCTCCATGCTCCAAATCCATTTTAAAGCCATTTTTAAGGCATTTCGCGCATACATGAAATGAACACATTTTTCTCCAAAACTATAACAGATGCAAGCTTGTCCTGTTTGGTGGAGATGATATTTAATAAAATAAGTAGAAATCCACTAAAAGTTTTGTTTGGTTATCTTGCAATCCCGAGATAATCGTCTCCATGCTCCAAATCCATTTTAAAGCCATTTTTAAGGCATTTCGCGCATACATGAAATGAACACATTTTTCTCCAAAACTATAACAGATGCAAGCTTGTCCTGTTTGGTGGAGATGATATTTAATAAAATAAGTAGAAATCCACTAAAAGTTTTGTTTGGTTATCTTGCAATCCCGAGATAATCGTCTCCATGCTCCAAATCCATTTTAAAGCCATTTTTAAGGCATTTCGCGCATACATGAAATGAACACATTTTTCTCCAAAACTAAGATGCAAGCTTGTCCTGTTTGGTGGAGATAATATTTAAAAAAATAAGTAGAAATCTACTAAAAGTTTCGTTTGTTTATATTGCCATCCTGAGCTAATCGTCTCCATGCTCCAAATCCATTTTAAAGCCATTTCAAAGGCATTTTGCGCATACATGAAATGAACACATTTTTCTCCAAAACTATAACACATGCAAGCTTGTCCTGTTTGGTGGAGATGATATTTAATAAAATAAGTAGAAATCCACTAAAAGTTTTGTTTGGTTATCTTGCAATCCCGAGATAATCGTCTCCATGCTCCAAATCCATTTTAAAGCCATTTTTAAGGCATTTCGCGCATACATGAAATGAACACATTTTTCTCCAAAACTATAACAGATGCAAGCTTGTCCTGTTTGGTGGAGATGATATTTAATAAAATAAGTAGAAATCCACTAAAAGTTTTGTTTGGTTATCTTGCAATCCCGAGATAATCGTTTCCATGCTCCAAATCCATTTTAAAGCCATTTTTAAGGCATTTCGCGCATACATGAAATGAACACATTTTTCTCCAAAACTATAACAGATGCAAGCTTGTCCTGTTTGGTGGAGATGATATTTAATAAAATAAGTAGAAATCCACTAAAAGTTTTGTTTGGTTATCTTGCAATCCCGAGATAATCGTCTCCATGCTCCAAATCCATTTAAAGCCATTTTTAAGGCATTTCGCGCATACATGAAATGAACACATTTTTCTCCAAAACTATAACAGATGCAAGCTTGTCCTGTTTGGTGGAGATAATATTTAATAAAATAAGTAGAAATCTACTAAAAGTTTCGTTTGTTTATATTGCCATCCTGAGATAATCGTCTCCATGCTCCAAATCCATTTTAAAGCCATTTCAAAGGCATTTTGCGCATACATGAAATGAACACATTTTTCTCCAAAACTATAACACATGCAAGCTTGTCCTGTTTGGTGGAGATGATATTTAATAAAATAGTAGAAATCCACTAAAAGTTTTGTTTGGTTATCTTGCAATCCCGAGATAATCGTCTCCATGCTCCAAATCCATTTTAAAGCCATTTTTAAGGCATTTCGCGCATACATGAAATGAACACATTTTTCTCCAAAACTATAACAGATGCAAGCTTGTCCTGTTGGTGGAGATGATATTTAATAAAATAAGTAGAAATCCACTAAAAGTTTTGTTTGGTTATCTTGCAATCCCGAGATAATCGTCTCCATGCTCCAAATCCATTTTAAAGCCATTTTTAAGGCATTTCGCGCATACATGAAATGAACACATTTTTCTCCAACAAAACTATAACAGATGCAAGCTTGTCCTGTTTGGTGGAGATGATATTTAATAAAATAAGTAGAAATCCATAAAAGTTTTGTTTGGTTATCTTGCAATCCCGAGATAATCGTCTCCATGCTCCAAATCCATTTTAAAGCCATTTTTAAGGCATTTCGCGCATACATGAAATGAACACATTTTTCTCCAAAACTATAACAGATGCAAGCTTGTCCTGTTTGGTGGAGATGATATTTAATAAAATAAGTAGAAATCCACTAAAAGTTTTGTTTGGTTATCTTGCAATCCCGAGATAATCGTCTCCATGCTCCAAATCCATTTTAAAGCCATTTCAAAGGCATTTTGCGCATACATGAAATGAACACATTTTTCTCCAAAACTATAACAGATGCAAGCTTGTCCTGTTTGGTGGAGATGATATTTAATAAAATAAGTAGAAATCCACTAAAAGTTTTGTTTGGTTATCTTGCAATCCCGAAATAATCGTCTCCATGCTCCAAATCCATTTTAAAGCCATTTTTAAGGCATTTCGCGCATACATGAAATGAACACATTTTTCTCCAAAACTATAACAGATGCAAGCTTGTCCTGTTTGGTGGAGATGATATTTAATAAAATAAGTAGAAATCCACTAAAATTTTTGTTTGGTTATCTTGCAATCCCGAGATAATCGTCTCCATGCTCCAAATCCATTTTAAAGCCATTTTTAAGGCATTTCGCGCATACATGAAATGAACACATTTTTCTCCAAAACTATAACACATGCAAGCTTGTCCTGTTTGGTGGAGATGATATTTAATAAAATAAGTAGAAATCCACTAAAAGTTTTGTTTGGTTATATTGCAATCCCGAGATAATCGTCTCCATGCTCCAAATCCATTTTAAAGCCATTTTTAAGGCATTTCGCGCATACATGAAATGAACACATTTTTCTCCAAAACTATAACAGATGCAAGCTTGTCCTGTTTGGTGGAGATGATATTTAATAAAATAAGTAGAAATCCACTAAAAGTTTTGTTTGGTTATCTTGCAATCCCGAGATAATCGTCTCCATGCTCCAAATCCATTTTAAAGCCATTTTTAAGGCATTTCGCGCATACATGAAATGAACACATTTTTCTCCAAAACTATAACAGATGCAAGCTTGTCCTGTTTGGTGGAGATGATATTTAATAAAATAAGTAGAAATCCACTAAAAGTTTTGTTTGGTTATCTTGCAATCCCGAGATAATCGTCTCCATGCTCCAAATCCATTTTAAAGCCATTTTTAAGGCATTTCGCGCATACATGAAATGAACACATTTTTCTCCAAAACTATAACAGATGCAAGCTTGTCCTGTTTGGTGGAGATGATATTTAATAAAATAAGTAGAAATCCACTAAAAGTTTTGTTTGGTTATCTTGCAATCCCGAGATAATCGTCTCCATGCTCCAAATCCATTTTAAAGCCATTTCAAAGGCATTTTGCGCATACATGAAATGAACACATTTTTCTCCAAAACTGTAACACATGCAAGCTTGTCCTGTTTGGTGGAGATGATATTTAATAAAATAAGTAGAAATCCACTAAAAGTTTTGTTTGGTTATCTTGCAGTCCCGAGATAATCGTCTCCATGCTCCAAATCCATTTTAAAGCCATTTTTAAGGCATTTCGCGCATACATGAAATGAACACATTTTTCTCCAAAACTATAACAGATGCAAGCTTGTCCTGTTTGGTGGAGATGATATTTAATAAAATAAGTAGAAATCCACTAAAAGTTTTGTTTGGTTATCTTGCAATCCCGAGATAATCGTCTCCATGCTCCAAATCCATTTTAAAGCCATTTTTAAGGCATTTCGCGCATACATGAAATGAACACATTTTTCTCCAAAACTATAACACATGCAAGCTTGTCCTGTTTGGTGGAGATGATATTTAATAAAATAAGTAGAAATCCACTAAAAGTTTTGTTTGGTTATCTTGCAATCCCGAGATAATCGTCTCCATGCTCCAAATCCATTTTAAAGCCATTTTGAAGGCATTTCGCGCATACATGAAATGAACACATTTTTCTCCAAAACTATAACAGATGCAAGCTTGTCCTGTTTGGTGGAGATGATATTTAATAAAATAAGTAGAAATCCACTAAAAGTTTTGTTTGGTTATCTTGCAATCCCGAGATAATCGTCTCCATGCTCCAAATCCATTTTAAAGCCATTTTTAAGGCATTTCGCGCATACATGAAATGAACACATTTTTCTCCAAAACTATAACAGATGCAAGCTTGTCCTGTTTGGTGGAGATGATATTTAATAAAATAAGTAGAAATCCACTAAAAGTTTTGTTTGGTTATCTTGCAATCCCGAGATAATCGTCTCCATGCTCCAAATCCATTTTAAAGCCATTTTTAAGGCATTTCGCGCATACATGAAATGAACACATTTTTCTCCAAAACTATACAGATGCAAGCTTGTCCTGTTTGGTGGAGATGATATTTAATAAAATAAGTAGAAATCCACTAAAAGTTTTGTTTGGTTATATTGCAATCCCGAGATAATCGTCTCCATGCTCCAAATCCATTTTAAAGCCATTTTTAAGGCATTTCGCGCATACATGAAATGAACACATTTTTCTCCAAAACTATAACAGATGCAAGCTTGTCCTGTTTGGTGGAGATGATATTTAATAAAATAAGTAGAAATCCACTAAAAGTTTTGTTTGGTTATCTTGCAATCCCGAGATAATCGTCTCCATGCTCCAAATCCATTTTAAAGCCATTTTTAAGGCATTTCGCGCATACATGAAATGAACACATTTTTCTCCAAAACTATAACAGATGCAAGCTTGTCCTGTTTGGTGGAGATAATATTTAATAAAATAAGTAGAAATCTACTAAAAGTTTCGTTTGTTTATATTGCCATCCTGAGATAATCGTCTCCATGCTCCAAATCCATTTTAAAGCCATTTCAAAGGCATTTTGCGCATACATGAAATGAACACATTTTTCTCCAAAACTATAACACATGCAAGCTTGTCCTGTTTGGTGGAGATGATATTTAATAAAATAAGTAGAAATCCACTAAAAGTTTTGTTTGGTTATCTTGCAATCCCGAGATAATCGTCTCCATGCTCCAAATCCATTTTAAAGCCATTTTTAAGGCATTTCGCGCATACATGAAATGAACACATTTTTCTCCAAAACTATAACAGATGCAAGCTTGTCCTGTTTGGTGGAGATGATATTTAATAAAATAAGTAGAAATCCACTAAAAGTTTTGTTTGGTTATCTTGCAATCCCGAGATAATCGTCTCCATGCTCCAAATCCATTTTAAAGCCATTTTTAAGGCATTTCGCGCATACATGAAATGAACACATTTTTCTCCAAAACTATAACAGATGCAAGCTTGTCCTGTTTGGTGGAGATAATATTTATTAAAATAAGTAGATATCTACTAAAGTTTCGTTTGTTTATATTGCCATCCTGAGATAATCGTCTCCATGCTCCAAATCCATTTTAAAGCCATTTCAAAGGCATTTTGCGCATACATGAAATGAACACATTTTTCTCCAAAACTATAACACATGCAAGCTTGTCCTGTTTGGTGGAGATGATATTTAATAAAATAAGTAGAAATCCACTAAAAGTTTTGTTTGGTTATATTGCAATCCCGAGATAATCGTCTCCATGCTCCAAATCCATTTTAAAGCCATTTTTAAGGCATTTCGCGCATACATGAAATGAACACATTTTTCTCCAAAACTATAACAGATGCAAGCTTGTCCTGTTTGGTGGAGATGATATTTAATAAAATAAGTAGAAATCCACTAAATGTTTTGTTTGGTTATCTTGCAATCCCGAGATAATCGTCTCCATGCTCCAAATCCATTTTAAAGCCATTTCAAAGGCATTTTGCGCATACATGAAATGAACACATTTTTCTCCAAAACTATAACACATGCAAGCTTGTCCTGTTTGGTGGAGATGATATTTAATAAAATAAGTAGAAATCCACTAAAAGTTTTGTTTGGTTATATTGCAATCCCGAGATAATCGTCTCCATGCTCCAAATCCATTTTAAAGCCATTTTTAAGGCATTTCGCGCATACATGAAATGAACACATTTTTCTCCAAAACTATAACAGATGCAAGCTTGTCCTGTTTGGTGGAGATGATATTTAATAAAATAAGTAGAAATCCACTAAAAGTTTTGTTTGGTTATCTTGCAATCCCGAGATAATCGTCTCCATGCTCCAAATCCATTTTAAAGCCATTTTTAAGGCATTTCGCGCATACATGAAATGAACACATTTTTCTCCAAAACTATAACAGATGCAAGCTTGTCCTGTTTGGTGGAGATGATATTTAATAAAATAAGTAGAAATCCACTAAAAGTTTTGTTTGGTTATCTTGCAATCCCGAGATAATCGTCTCCATGCTCCAAATCCATTTTAAAGCCATTTCAAAGGCATTTTGCGCATACATGAAATGAACACATTTTTCTCCAAAACTATAACACATGCAAGCTTGTCCTGTTTGGTGGAGATGATATTTAATAAAATAAGTAGAAATCCACTAAAAGTTTTGTTTGGTTATCTTGCAATCCCGAGATAATCGTCTCCATGCTCCAAATCCATTTTAAAGCCATTTTTAAGGCATTTCGCGCATACATGAAATGAACACATTTTTCTCCAAAACTATAACAGATGCAAGCTTGTCCTGTTTGGTGGAGATGATATTTAATAAAATAAGTAGAAATCCACTAAAAGTTTTGTTTGGTTATCTTGCAATCCCGAGATAATCGTCTCCATGCTCCAAATCCATTTTAAAGCCATTTTTAAGGCATTTCGCGCATACATGAAATGAACACATTTTTCTCCAAAACTATAACAGATGCAAGCTTGTCCTGTTTGGTGGAGATGATATTTAATAAAATAAGTAGAAATCCACTAAAAGTTTTGTTTGGTTATCTTGCAATCCCGAGATAATCGTCTCCATGCTCCAAATCCATTTTAAAGCCATTTTTAAGGCATTTCGCGCATACATGAAATGAACACATTTTTCTCCAAAACTATAACACATGCAAGCTTGTCCTGTTTGGTGGAGATGATATTTAATAAAATAAGTAGAAATCCACTAAACGTTTTGTTTGGTTATCTTGCAATCCCGAGATAATCGTCTCCATGCTCCAAATCCATTTTAAAGCCATTTTTAAGGCATTTCGCGCATACATGAAATGAACACATTTTTCTCCAAAACTATAACAGATGCAAGCTTGTCCTGTTTGGTGGAGATGATATTTAATAAAATAAGTAGAAATCCACTAAAAGTTTTGTTTGGTTATCTTGCAATCCCGAGATAATCGTCTCCATGCTCCAAATCCATTTTAAAGCCATTTTTAAGGCATTTCGCACATACATGAAATGAACACATTTTTCTCCAAAACTATAACAGATGCAAGCTTGTCCTGTTTGGTGGAGATGATATTTAATAAAATAAGTAGAAATCCACTAAAAGTTTTGTTTGGTTATCTTGCAATCCCGAGATAATCGTCTCCATGCTCCAAATCCATTTTAAAGCCATTTTTAAGGCATTTCGCGCATACATGAAATGAACACATTTTTCTCCAAAACTATAACAGATGCAAGCTTGTCCTGTTTGGTGGAGATGATATTTAATAAAATAAGTAGAAATCCACTAAAAGTTTTGTTTGGTTATCTTGCAATCCCGAGATAATCGTCTCCATGCTCCAAATCCATTTTAAAGCCATTTTTAAGGCATTTCGCGCATACATGAAATGAACACATTTTTCTCCAAAACTATAACAGATGCAAGCTTGTCCTGTTTGGTGGAGATGATATTTAATAAAATAAGTAGAAATCCACTAAAAGTTTTGTTTGGTTATCTTGCAATCCCGAGATAATCGTCTCCATGCTCCAAATCCATTTTAAAGCCATTTTGAAGGCATTTCGCGCATACATGAAATGAACACATTTTTCTCCAAAACTATAACAGATGCAAGCTTGTCCTGTTTGGTGGAGATGATATTTAATAAAATAAGTAGAAATCCACTAAAAGTTTTGTTTGGTTATCTTGCAATCCCGAGATAATCGTCTCCATGCTCCAAATCCATTTTAAAGCCATTTTTAAGGCATTTCGCGCATACATGAAATGAACACATTTTTCTCCAAAACTATAACAGATGCAAGCTTGTCCTGTTTGGTGGAGATGATATTTAATAAAATAAGTAGAAATCCACTAAAAGTTTTGTTTGGTTATCTTGCAATCCCGAGATAATCGTCTCCATGCTCCAAATCCATTTTAAAGCCATTTTTAAGGCATTTCGCGCATACATGAAATGAACACATTTTTCTCCAAAACTATAACAGATGCAAGCTTGTCCTGTTTGGTGGAGATGATATTTAATAAAATAAGTAGAAATCCACTAAAAGTTTTGTTTGGTTATATTGCAATCCCGAGATAATCGTCTCCATGCTCCAAATCCATTTTAAAGCCATTTTTAAGGCATTTCGCGCATACATGAAATGAACACATTTTTCTCCAAAACTATAACAGATGCAAGCTTGTCCTGTTTGGTGGAGATGATATTTAATAAAATAAGTAGAAATCCACTAAAAGTTTTGTTTGGTTATCTTGCAATCCCGAGATAATCGTCTCCATGCTCCAAATCCATTTTAAAGCCATTTTTAAGGCATTTCGCGCATACATGAAATGAACACATTTTTCTCCAAAACTATAACAGATGCAAGCTTGTCCTGTTTGGTGGAGATGATATTTAATAAAATAAGTAGAAATCCACTAAAAGTTTTGTTTGGTTATCTTGCAATCCCGAGATAATCGTCTCCATGCTCCAAATCCATTTTAAAGCCATTTTTAAGGCATTTCGCGCATACATGAAATGAACACATTTTTCTCCAAAACTAAGATGCAAGCTTGTCCTGTTTGGTGGAGATAATATTTAAAAAAATAAGTAGAAATCTACTAAAAGTTTCGTTTGTTTATATTGCCATCCTGAGCTAATCGTCTCCATGCTCCAAATCCATTTTAAAGCCATTTCAAAGGCATTTTGCGCATACATGAAATGAACACATTTTTCTCCAAAACTATAACACATGCAAGCTTGTCCTGTTTGGTGGAGATGATATTTAATAAAATAAGTAGAAATCCACTAAAAGTTTTGTTTGGTTATCTTGCAATCCCGAGATAATCGTCTCCATGCTCCAAATCCATTTTAAAGCCATTTTTAAGGCATTTCGCGCATACATGAAATGAACACATTTTTCTCCAAAACTATAACAGATGCAAGCTTGTCCTGTTTGGTGGAGATGATATTTAATAAAATAAGTAGAAATCCACTAAAAGTTTTGTTTGGTTATCTTGCAATCCCGAGATAATCGTTTCCATGCTCCAAATCCATTTTAAAGCCATTTTTAAGGCATTTCGCGCATACATGAAATGAACACATTTTTCTCCAAAACTATAACAGATGCAAGCTTGTCCTGTTTGGTGGAGATGATATTTAATAAAATAAGTAGAAATCCACTAAAAGTTTTGTTTGGTTATCTTGCAATCCCGAGATAATCGTCTCCATGCTCCAAATCCATTTTAAAGCCATTTTTAAGGCATTTCGCGCATACATGAAATGAACACATTTTTCTCCAAAACTATAACAGATGCAAGCTTGTCCTGTTTGGTGGAGATAATATTTAATAAAATAAGTAGAAATCTACTAAAAGTTTCGTTTGTTTATATTGCCATCCTGAGATAATCGTCTCCATGCTCCAAATCCATTTTAAAGCCATTTCAAAGGCATTTTGCGCATACATGAAATGAACACATTTTTCTCCAAAACTATAACACATGCAAGCTTGTCCTGTTTGGTGGAGATGATATTTAATAAAATAAGTAGAAATCCACTAAAAGTTTTGTTTGGTTATCTTGCAATCCCGAGATAATCGTCTCCATGCTCCAAATCCATTTTAAAGCCATTTTTAAGGCATTTCGCGCATACATGAAATGAACACATTTTTCTCCAAAACTATAACAGATGCAAGCTTGTCCTGTTTGGTGGAGATGATATTTAATAAAATAAGTAGAAATCCACTAAAAGTTTTGTTTGGTTATCTTGCAATCCCGAGATAATCGTCTCCATGCTCCAAATCCATTTTAAAGCCATTTTTAAGGCATTTCGCGCATACATGAAATGAACACATTTTTCTCCAAAACTATAACAGATGCAAGCTTGTCCTGTTTGGTGGAGATGATATTTAATAAAATAAGTAGAAATCCATAAAAGTTTTGTTTGGTTATCTTGCAATCCCGAGATAATCGTCTCCATGCTCCAAATCCATTTTAAAGCCATTTTTAAGGCATTTCGCGCATACATGAAATGAACACATTTTTCTCCAAAACTATAACAGATGCAAGCTTGTCCTGTTTGGTGGAGATGATATTTAATAAAATAAGTAGAAATCCACTAAAAGTTTTGTTTGGTTATCTTGCAATCCCGAGATAATCGTCTCCATGCTCCAAATCCATTTTAAAGCCATTTCAAAGGCATTTTGCGCATACATGAAATGAACACATTTTTCTCCAAAACTATAACAGATGCAAGCTTGTCCTGTTTGGTGGAGATGATATTTAATAAAATAAGTAGAAATCCACTAAAAGTTTTGTTTGGTTATCTTGCAATCCCGAAATAATCGTCTCCATGCTCCAAATCCATTTTAAAGCCATTTTTAAGGCATTTCGCGCATACATGAAATGAACACATTTTTCTCCAAAACTATAACAGATGCAAGCTTGTCCTGTTTGGTGGAGATGATATTTAATAAAATAAGTAGAAATCCACTAAAATTTTTGTTTGGTTATCTTGCAATCCCGAGATAATCGTCTCCATGCTCCAAATCCATTTTAAAGCCATTTTTAAGGCATTTCGCGCATACATGAAATGAACACATTTTTCTCCAAAACTATAACACATGCAAGCTTGTCCTGTTTGGTGGAGATGATATTTAATAAAATAAGTAGAAATCCACTAAAAGTTTTGTTTGGTTATATTGCAATCCCGAGATAATCGTCTCCATGCTCCAAATCCATTTTAAAGCCATTTTTAAGGCATTTCGCGCATACATGAAATGAACACATTTTTCTCCAAAACTATAACAGATGCAAGCTTGTCCTGTTTGGTGGAGATGATATTTAATAAAATAAGTAGAAATCCACTAAACGTTTTGTTTGGTTATCTTGCAATCCCGAGATAATCGTCTCCATGCTCCAAATCCATTTTAAAGCCATTTTTAAGGCATTTCGCGCATACATGAAATGAACACATTTTTCTCCAAAACTATAACAGATGCAAGCTTGTCCTGTTTGGTGGAGATGATATTTAATAAAATAAGTAGAAATCCACTAAAAGTTTTGTTTGGTTATCTTGCAATCCCGAGATAATCGTCTCCATGCTCCAAATCCATTTTAAAGCCATTTTTAAGGCATTTCGCGCATACATGAAATGAACACATTTTTCTCCAAAACTATAACAGATGCAAGCTTGTCCTGTTTGGTGGAGATGATATTTAATAAAATAAGTAGAAATCCACTAAAAGTTTTGTTTGGTTATCTTGCAATCCCGAGATAATCGTCTCCATGCTCCAAATCCATTTTAAAGCCATTTCAAAGGCATTTTGCGCATACATGAAATGAACACATTTTTCTCCAAAACTGTAACACATGCAAGCTTGTCCTGTTTGGTGGAGATGATATTTAATAAAATAAGTAGAAATCCACTAAAAGTTTTGTTTGGTTATCTTGCAGTCCCGAGATAATCGTCTCCATGCTCCAAATCCATTTTAAAGCCATTTTTAAGGCATTTCGCGCATACATGAAATGAACACATTTTTCTCCAAAACTATAACAGATGCAAGCTTGTCCTGTTTGGTGGAGATGATATTTAATAAAATAAGTAGAAATCCACTAAAAGTTTTGTTTGGTTATCTTGCAATCCCGAGATAATCGTCTCCATGCTCCAAATCCATTTTAAAGCCATTTTTAAGGCATTTCGCGCATACATGAAATGAACACATTTTTCTCCAAAACTATAACACATGCAAGCTTGTCCTGTTTGGTGGAGATGATATTTAATAAAATAAGTAGAAATCCACTAAAAGTTTTGTTTGGTTATCTTGCAATCCCGAGATAATCGTCTCCATGCTCCAAATCCATTTTAAAGCCATTTTGAAGGCATTTCGCGCATACATGAAATGAACACATTTTTCTCCAAAACTATAACAGATGCAAGCTTGTCCTGTTTGGTGGAGATGATATTTAATAAAATAAGTAGAAATCCACTAAAAGTTTTGTTTGGTTATCTTGCAATCCCGAGATAATCGTCTCCATGCTCCAAATCCATTTTAAAGCCATTTTTAAGGCATTTCGCGCATACATGAAATGAACACATTTTTCTCCAAAACTATAACAGATGCAAGCTTGTCCTGTTTGGTGGAGATGATATTTAATAAAATAAGTAGAAATCCACTAAAAGTTTTGTTTGGTTATCTTGCAATCCCGAGATAATCGTCTCCATGCTCCAAATCCATTTTAAAGCCATTTTTAAGGCATTTCGCGCATACATGAAATGAACACATTTTTCTCCAAAACTATACAGATGCAAGCTTGTCCTGTTTGGTGGAGATGATATTTAATAAAATAAGTAGAAATCCACTAAAAGTTTTGTTTGGTTATATTGCAATCCCGAGATAATCGTCTCCATGCTCCAAATCCATTTTAAAGCCATTTTTAAGGCATTTCGCGCATACATGAAATGAACACATTTTTCTCCAAAACTATAACAGATGCAAGCTTGTCCTGTTTGGTGGAGATGATATTTAATAAAATAAGTAGAAATCCACTAAAAGTTTTGTTTGGTTATCTTGCAATCCCGAGATAATCGTCTCCATGCTCCAAATCCATTTTAAAGCCATTTTTAAGGCATTTCGCGCATACATGAAATGAACACATTTTTCTCCAAAACTATAACAGATGCAAGCTTGTCCTGTTTGGTGGAGATAATATTTAATAAAATAAGTAGAAATCTACTAAAATTTTCGTTTGTTTATATTGCCATCCTGAGATAATCGTCTCCATGCTCCAAATCCATTTTAAAGCCATTTCAAAGGCATTTTGCGCATACATGAAATGAACACATTTTTCTCCAAAACTATAACACATGCAAGCTTGTCCTGTTTGGTGGAGATGATATTTAATAAAATAAGTAGAAATCCACTAAAAGTTTTGTTTGGTTATCTTGCAATCCCGAGATAATCGTCTCCATGCTCCAAATCCATTTTAAAGCCATTTTTAAGGCATTTCGCGCATACATGAAATGAACACATTTTTCTCCAAAACTATAACAGATGCAAGCTTGTCCTGTTTGGTGGAGATGATATTTAATAAAATAAGTAGAAATCCACTAAAAGTTTTGTTTGGTTATCTTGCAATCCCGAGATAATCGTCTCCATGCTCCAAATCCATTTTAAAGCCATTTTTAAGGCATTTCGCGCATACATGAAATGAACACATTTTTCTCCAAAACTATAACAGATGCAAGCTTGTCCTGTTTGGTGGAGATAATATTTATTAAAATAAGTAGATATCAACTAAAGTTTCGTTTGTTTATATTGCCATCCTGAGATAATCGTCTCCATGCTCCAAATCCATTTTAAAGCCATTTCAAAGGCATTTTGCGCATACATGAAATGAACACATTTTTCTCCAAAACTATAACACATGCAAGCTTGTCCTGTTTGGTGGAGATGATATTTAATAAAATAAGTAGAAATCCACTAAAAGTTTTGTTTGGTTATATTGCAATCCCGAGATAATCGTCTCCATGCTCCAAATCCATTTTAAAGCCATTTTTAAGGCATTTCGCGCATACATGAAATGAACACATTTTTCTCCAAAACTATAACAGATGCAAGCTTGTCCTGTTTGGTGGAGATGATATTTAATAAAATAAGTAGAAATCCACTAAATGTTTTGTTTGGTTATCTTGCAATCCCGAGATAATCGTCTCCATGCTCCAAATCCATTTTAAAGCCATTTCAAAGGCATTTTGCGCATACATGAAATGAACACATTTTTCTCCAAAACTATAACACATGCAAGCTTGTCCTGTTTGGTGGAGATGATATTTAATAAAATAAGTAGAAATCCACTAAAAGTTTTGTTTGGTTATATTGCAATCCCGAGATAATCGTCTCCATGCTCCAAATCCATTTTAAAGCCATTTTTAAGGCATTTCGCGCATACATGAAATGAACACATTTTTCTCCAAAACTATAACAGATGCAAGCTTGTCCTGTTTGGTGGAGATGATATTTAATAAAATAAGTAGAAATCCACTAAAAGTTTTGTTTGGTTATCTTGCAATCCCGAGATAATCGTCTCCATGCTCCAAATCCATTTTAAAGCCATTTTTAAGGCATTTCGCGCATACATGAAATGAACACATTTTTCTCCAAAACTATAACAGATGCAAGCTTGTCCTGTTTGGTGGAGATGATATTTAATAAAATAAGTAGAAATCCACTAAAAGTTTTGTTTGGTTATCTTGCAATCCCGAGATAATCGTCTCCATGCTCCAAATCCATTTTAAAGCCATTTCAAAGGCATTTTGCGCATACATGAAATGAACACATTTTTCTCCAAAACTATAACACATGCAAGCTTGTCCTGTTTGGTGGAGATGATATTTAATAAAATAAGTAGAAATCCACTAAAAGTTTTGTTTGGTTATCTTGCAATCCCGAGATAATCGTCTCCATGCTCCAAATCCATTTTAAAGCCATTTTTAAGGCATTTCGCGCATACATGAAATGAACACATTTTTCTCCAAAACTATAACAGATGCAAGCTTGTCCTGTTTGGTGGAGATGATATTTAATAAAATAAGTAGAAATCCACTAAAAGTTTTGTTTGGTTATCTTGCAATCCCGAGATAATCGTCTCCATGCTCCAAATCCATTTTAAAGCCATTTTTAAGGCATTTCGCGCATACATGAAATGAACACATTTTTCTCCAAAACTATAACAGATGCAAGCTTGTCCTGTTTGGTGGAGATGATATTTAATAAAATAAGTAGAAATCCACTAAAAGTTTTGTTTGGTTATCTTGCAATCCCCCGATAATCGTCTCCATGCTCCAAATCCATTTTAAAGCCATTTTTAAGGCATTTCGCGCATACATGAAATGAACACATTTTTCTCCAAAACTATAACACATGCAAGCTTGTCCTGTTTGGTGGAGATGATATTTAATAAAATAAGTAGAAATCCACTAAACGTTTTGTTTGGTTATCTTGCAATCCCGAGATAATCGTCTCCATGCTCCAAATCCATTTTAAAGCCATTTTTAAGGCATTTCGCGCATACATGAAATGAACACATTTTTCTCCAAAACTATAACAGATGCAAGCTTGTCCTGTTTGGTGGAGATGATATTTAATAAAATAAGTAGAAATCCACTAAAAGTTTTGTTTGGTTATCTTGCAATCCCGAGATAATCGTCTCCATGCTCCAAATCCATTTTAAAGCCATTTTTAAGGCATTTCGCACATACATGAAATGAACACATTTTTCTCCAAAACTATAACAGATGCAAGCTTGTCCTGTTTGGTGGAGATGATATTTAATAAAATAAGTAGAAATCCACTAAAAGTTTTGTTTGGTTATCTTGCAATCCCGAGATAATCGTCTCCATGCTCCAAATCCATTTTAAAGCCATTTTTAAGGCATTTCGCGCATACATGAAATGAACACATTTTTCTCCAAAACTATAACAGATGCAAGCTTGTCCTGTTTGGTGGAGATGATATTTAATAAAATAAGTAGAAATCCACTAAAAGTTTTGTTTGGTTATCTTGCAATCCCGAGATAATCGTCTCCATGCTCCAAATCCATTTTAAAGCCATTTTTAAGGCATTTCGCGCATACATGAAATGAACACATTTTTCTCCAAAACTATAACAGATGCAAGCTTGTCCTGTTTGGTGGAGATGATATTTAATAAAATAAGTAGAAATCCACTAAAAGTTTTGTTTGGTTATCTTGCAATCCCGAGATAATCGTCTCCATGCTCCAAATCCATTTTAAAGCCATTTTGAAGGCATTTCGCGCATACATGAAATGAACACATTTTTCTCCAAAACTATAACAGATGCAAGCTTGTCCTGTTTGGTGGAGATGATATTTAATAAAATAAGTAGAAATCCACTAAAAGTTTTGTTTGGTTATCTTGCAATCCCGAGATAATCGTCTCCATGCTCCAAATCCATTTTAAAGCCATTTTTAAGGCATTTCGCGCATACATGAAATGAACACATTTTTCTCCAAAACTATAACAGATGCAAGCTTGTCCTGTTTGGTGGAGATGATATTTAATAAAATAAGTAGAAATCCACTAAAAGTTTTGTTTGGTTATCTTGCAATCCCGAGATAATCGTCTCCATGCTCCAAATCCATTTTAAAGCCATTTTTAAGGCATTTCGCGCATACATGAAATGAACACATTTTTCTCCAAAACTATAACAGATGCAAGCTTGTCCTGTTTGGTGGAGATGATATTTAATAAAATAAGTAGAAATCCACTAAAAGTTTTGTTTGGTTATATTGCAATCCCGAGATAATCGTCTCCATGCTCCAAATCCATTTTAAAGCCATTTTTAAGGCATTTCGCGCATACATGAAATGAACACATTTTTCTCCAAAACTATAACAGATGCAAGCTTGTCCTGTTTGGTGGAGATGATATTTAATAAAATAAGTAGAAATCCACTAAAAGTTTTGTTTGGTTATCTTGCAATCCCGAGATAATCGTCTCCATGCTCCAAATCCATTTTAAAGCCATTTTTAAGGCATTTCGCGCATACATGAAATGAACACATTTTTCTCCAAAACTATAACAGATGCAAGCTTGTCCTGTTTGGTGGAGATGATATTTAATAAAATAAGTAGAAATCCACTAAAAGTTTTGTTTGGTTATCTTGCAATCCCGAGATAATCGTCTCCATGCTCCAAATCCATTTTAAAGCCATTTTTAAGGCATTTCGCGCATACATGAAATGAACACATTTTTCTCCAAAACTAAGATGCAAGCTTGTCCTGTTTGGTGGAGATAATATTTAAAAAAATAAGTAGAAATCTACTAAAAGTTTCGTTTGTTTATATTGCCATCCTGAGCTAATCGTCTCCATGCTCCAAATCCATTTTAAAGCCATTTCAAAGGCATTTTGCGCATACATGAAATGAACACATTTTTCTCCAAAACTATAACACATGCAAGCTTGTCCTGTTTGGTGGAGATGATATTTAATAAAATAAGTAGAAATCCACTAAAAGTTTTGTTTGGTTATCTTGCAATCCCGAGATAATCGTCTCCATGCTCCAAATCCATTTTAAAGCCATTTTTAAGGCATTTCGCGCATACATGAAATGAACACATTTTTCTCCAAAACTATAACAGATGCAAGCTTGTCCTGTTTGGTGGAGATGATATTTAATAAAATAAGTAGAAATCCACTAAAAGTTTTGTTTGGTTATCTTGCAATCCCGAGATAATCGTTTCCATGCTCCAAATCCATTTTAAAGCCATTTTTAAGGCATTTCGCGCATACATGAAATGAACACATTTTTCTCCAA
Organism: Anomaloglossus baeobatrachus; assembly: GCF_048569485.1. Classification (NCBI taxonomy): domain Eukaryota; kingdom Metazoa; phylum Chordata; class Amphibia; order Anura; family Aromobatidae; genus Anomaloglossus; species Anomaloglossus baeobatrachus. The sequence goes on from NW_027442595.1 coordinate 56,059, forward strand.
AACTATAACAGATGCAAGCTTGTCCTGTTTGGTGGAGATGATATTTAATAAAATAAGTAGAAATCCACTAAAAGTTTTGTTTGGTTATCTTGCAATCCCGAGATAATCGTCTCCATGCTCCAAATCCATTTTAAAGCCATTTTTAAGGCATTTCGCGCATACATGAAATGAACACATTTTTCTCCAAAACTATAACAGATGCAAGCTTGTCCTGTTTGGTGGAGATAATATTTAATAAAATAAGTAGAAATCTACTAAAAGTTTCGTTTGTTTATATTGCCATCCTGAGATAATCGTCTCCATGCTCCAAATCCATTTTAAAGCCATTTCAAAGGCATTTTGCGCATACATGAAATGAACACATTTTTCTCCAAAACTATAACACATGCAAGCTTGTCCTGTTTGGTGGAGATGATATTTAATAAAATAAGTAGAAATCCACTAAAAGTTTTGTTTGGTTATCTTGCAATCCCGAGATAATCGTCTCCATGCTCCAAATCCATTTTAAAGCCATTTTTAAGGCATTTCGCGCATACATGAAATGAACACATTTTTCTCCAAAACTATAACAGATGCAAGCTTGTCCTGTTTGGTGGAGATGATATTTAATAAAATAAGTAGAAATCCACTAAAAGTTTTGTTTGGTTATCTTGCAATCCCGAGATAATCGTCTCCATGCTCCAAATCCATTTTAAAGCCATTTTTAAGGCATTTCGCGCATACATGAAATGAACACATTTTTCTCCAAAACTATAACAGATGCAAGCTTGTCCTGTTTGGTGGAGATGATATTTAATAAAATAAGTAGAAATCCATAAAAGTTTTGTTTGGTTATCTTGCAATCCCGAGATAATCGTCTCCATGCTCCAAATCCATTTTAAAGCCATTTTTAAGGCATTTCGCGCATACATGAAATGAACACATTTTTCTCCAAAACTATAACAGATGCAAGCTTGTCCTGTTTGGTGGAGATGATATTTAATAAAATAAGTAGAAATCCACTAAAAGTTTTGTTTGGTTATCTTGCAATCCCGAGATAATCGTCTCCATGCTCCAAATCCATTTTAAAGCCATTTCAAAGGCATTTTGCGCATACATGAAATGAACACATTTTTCTCCAAAACTATAACAGATGCAAGCTTGTCCTGTTTGGTGGAGATGATATTTAATAAAATAAGTAGAAATCCACTAAAAGTTTTGTTTGGTTATCTTGCAATCCCGAAATAATCGTCTCCATGCTCCAAATCCATTTTAAAGCCATTTTTAAGGCATTTCGCGCATACATGAAATGAACACATTTTTCTCCAAAACTATAACAGATGCAAGCTTGTCCTGTTTGGTGGAGATGATATTTAATAAAATAAGTAGAAATCCACTAAAATTTTTGTTTGGTTATCTTGCAATCCCGAGATAATCGTCTCCATGCTCCAAATCCATTTTAAAGCCATTTTTAAGGCATTTCGCGCATACATGAAATGAACACATTTTTCTCCAAAACTATAACACATGCAAGCTTGTCCTGTTTGGTGGAGATGATATTTAATAAAATAAGTAGAAATCCACTAAAAGTTTTGTTTGGTTATATTGCAATCCCGAGATAATCGTCTCCATGCTCCAAATCCATTTTAAAGCCATTTTTAAGGCATTTCGCGCATACATGAAATGAACACATTTTTCTCCAAAACTATAACAGATGCAAGCTTGTCCTGTTTGGTGGAGATGATATTTAATAAAATAAGTAGAAATCCACTAAAAGTTTTGTTTGGTTATCTTGCAATCCCGAGATAATCGTCTCCATGCTCCAAATCCATTTTAAAGCCATTTTTAAGGCATTTCGCGCATACATGAAATGAACACATTTTTCTCCAAAACTATAACAGATGCAAGCTTGTCCTGTTTGGTGGAGATGCTATTTAATAAAATAAGTAGAAATCCACTAAAAGTTTTGTTTGGTTATCTTGCAATCCCGAGATAATCGTCTCCATGCTCCAAATCCATTTTAAAGCCATTTCAAAGGCATTTTGCGCATACATGAAATGAACACATTTTTCTCCAAAACTGTAACACATGCAAGCTTGTCCTGTTTGGTGGAGATGATATTTAATAAAATAAGTAGAAATCCACTAAAAGTTTTGTTTGGTTATCTTGCAGTCCCGAGATAATCGTCTCCATGCTCCAAATCCATTTTAAAGCCATTTTTAAGGCATTTCGCGCATACATGAAATGAACACATTTTTCTCCAAAACTATAACAGATGCAAGCTTGTCCTGTTTGGTGGAGATGATATTTAATAAAATAAGTAGAAATCCACTAAAAGTTTTGTTTGGTTATCTTGCAATCCCGAGATAATCGTCTCCATGCTCCAAATCCATTTTAAAGCCATTTTTAAGGCATTTCGCGCATACATGAAATGAACACATTTTTCTCCAAAACTATAACACATGCAAGCTTGTCCTGTTTGGTGGAGATGATATTTAATAAAATAAGTAGAAATCCACTAAAAGTTTTGTTTGGTTATCTTGCAATCCCGAGATAATCGTCTCCATGCTCCAAATCCATTTTAAAGCCATTTTGAAGGCATTTCGCGCATACATGAAATGAACACATTTTTCTCCAAAACTATAACAGATGCAAGCTTGTCCTGTTTGGTGGAGATGATATTTAATAAAATAAGTAGAAATCCACTAAAAGTTTTGTTTGGTTATCTTGCAATCCCGAGATAATCGTCTCCATGCTCCAAATCCATTTTAAAGCCATTTTTAAGGCATTTCGCGCATACATGAAATGAACACATTTTTCTCCAAAACTATAACAGATGCAAGCTTGTCCTGTTTGGTGGAGATGATATTTAATAAAATAAGTAGAAATCCACTAAAAGTTTTGTTTGGTTATCTTGCAATCCCGAGATAATCGTCTCCATGCTCCAAATCCATTTTAAAGCCATTTTTAAGGCATTTCGCGCATACATGAAATGAACACATTTTTCTCCAAAACTATACAGATGCAAGCTTGTCCTGTTTGGTGGAGATGATATTTAATAAAATAAGTAGAAATCCACTAAAAGTTTTGTTTGGTTATATTGCAATCCCGAGATAATCGTCTCCATGCTCCAAATCCATTTTAAAGCCATTTTTAAGGCATTTCGCGCATACATGAAATGAACACATTTTTCTCCAAAACTATAACAGATGCAAGCTTGTCCTGTTTGGTGGAGATGATATTTAATAAAATAAGTAGAAATCCACTAAAAGTTTTGTTTGGTTATCTTGCAATCCCGAGATAATCGTCTCCATGCTCCAAATCCATTTTAAAGCCATTTTTAAGGCATTTCGCGCATACATGAAATGAACACATTTTTCTCCAAAACTATAACAGATGCAAGCTTGTCCTGTTTGGTGGAGATAATATTTAATAAAATAAGTAGAAATCTACTAAAAGTTTCGTTTGTTTATATTGCCATCCTGAGATAATCGTCTCCATGCTCCAAATCCATTTTAAAGCCATTTCAAAGGCATTTTGCGCATACATGAAATGAACACATTTTTCTCCAAAACTATAACACATGCAAGCTTGTCCTGTTTGGTGGAGATGATATTTAATAAAATAAGTAGAAATCCACTAAAAGTTTTGTTTGGTTATCTTGCAATCCCGAGATAATCGTCTCCATGCTCCAAATCCATTTTAAAGCCATTTTTAAGGCATTTCGCGCATACATGAAATGAACACATTTTTCTCCAAAACTATAACAGATGCAAGCTTGTCCTGTTTGGTGGAGATGATATTTAATAAAATAAGTAGAAATCCACTAAAAGTTTTGTTTGGTTATCTTGCAATCCCGAGATAATCGTCTCCATGCTCCAAATCCATTTTAAAGCCATTTTTAAGGCATTTCGCGCATACATGAAATGAACACATTTTTCTCCAAAACTATAACAGATGCAAGCTTGTCCTGTTTGGTGGAGATAATATTTATTAAAATAAGTAGATATCTACTAAAGTTTCGTTTGTTTATATTGCCATCCTGAGATAATCGTCTCCATGCTCCAAATCCATTTTAAAGCCATTTCAAAGGCATTTTGCGCATACATGAAATGAACACATTTTTCTCCAAAACTATAACACATGCAAGCTTGTCCTGTTTGGTGGAGATGATATTTAATAAAATAAGTAGAAATCCACTAAAAGTTTTGTTTGGTTATATTGCAATCCCGAGATAATCGTCTCCATGCTCCAAATCCATTTTAAAGCCATTTTTAAGGCATTTCGCGCATACATGAAATGAACACATTTTTCTCCAAAACTATAACAGATGCAAGCTTGTCCTGTTTGGTGGAGATGATATTTAATAAAATAAGTAGAAATCCACTAAATGTTTTGTTTGGTTATCTTGCAATCCCGAGATAATCGTCTCCATGCTCCAAATCCATTTTAAAGCCATTTCAAAGGCATTTTGCGCATACATGAAATGAACACATTTTTCTCCAAAACTATAACACATGCAAGCTTGTCCTGTTTGGTGGAGATGATATTTAATAAAATAAGTAGAAATCCACTAAAAGTTTTGTTTGGTTATATTGCAATCCCGAGATAATCGTCTCCATGCTCCAAATCCATTTTAAAGCCATTTTTAAGGCATTTCGCGCATACATGAAATGAACACATTTTTCTCCAAAACTATAACAGATGCAAGCTTGTCCTGTTTGGTGGAGATGATATTTAATAAAATAAGTAGAAATCCACTAAAAGTTTTGTTTGGTTATCTTGCAATCCCGAGATAATCGTCTCCATGCTCCAAATCCATTTTAAAGCCATTTTTAAGGCATTTCGCGCATACATGAAATGAACACATTTTTCTCCAAAACTATAACAGATGCAAGCTTGTCCTGTTTGGTGGAGATGATATTTAATAAAATAAGTAGAAATCCACTAAAAGTTTTGTTTGGTTATCTTGCAATCCCGAGATAATCGTCTCCATGCTCCAAATCCATTTTAAAGCCATTTCAAAGGCATTTTGCGCATACATGAAATGAACACATTTTTCTCCAAAACTATAACACATGCAAGCTTGTCCTGTTTGGTGGAGATGATATTTAATAAAATAAGTAGAAATCCACTAAAAGTTTTGTTTGGTTATCTTGCAATCCCGAGATAATCGTCTCCATGCTCCAAATCCATTTTAAAGCCATTTTTAAGGCATTTCGCGCATACATGAAATGAACACATTTTTCTCCAAAACTATAACAGATGCAAGCTTGTCCTGTTTGGTGGAGATGATATTTAATAAAATAAGTAGAAATCCACTAAAAGTTTTGTTTGGTTATCTTGCAATCCCGAGATAATCGTCTCCATGCTCCAAATCCATTTTAAAGCCATTTTTAAGGCATTTCGCGCATACATGAAATGAACACATTTTTCTCCAAAACTATAACAGATGCAAGCTTGTCCTGTTTGGTGGAGATGATATTTAATAAAATAAGTAGAAATCCACTAAAAGTTTTGTTTGGTTATCTTGCAATCCCGAGATAATCGTCTCCATGCTCCAAATCCATTTTAAAGCCATTTTTAAGGCATTTCGCGCATACATGAAATGAACACATTTTTCTCCAAAACTATAACACATGCAAGCTTGTCCTGTTTGGTGGAGATGATATTTAATAAAATAAGTAGAAATCCACTAAACGTTTTGTTTGGTTATCTTGCAATCCCGAGATAATCGTCTCCATGCTCCAAATCCATTTTAAAGCCATTTTTAAGGCATTTCGCGCATACATGAAATGAACACATTTTTCTCCAAAACTATAACAGATGCAAGCTTGTCCTGTTTGGTGGAGATGATATTTAATAAAATAAGTAGAAATCCACTAAAAGTTTTGTTTGGTTATCTTGCAATCCCGAGATAATCGTCTCCATGCTCCAAATCCATTTTAAAGCCATTTTTAAGGCATTTCGCACATACATGAAATGAACACATTTTTCTCCAAAACTATAACAGATGCAAGCTTGTCCTGTTTGGTGGAGATGATATTTAATAAAATAAGTAGAAATCCACTAAAAGTTTTGTTTGGTTATCTTGCAATCCCGAGATAATCGTCTCCATGCTCCAAATCCATTTTAAAGCCATTTTTAAGGCATTTCGCGCATACATGAAATGAACACATTTTTCTCCAAAACTATAACAGATGCAAGCTTGTCCTGTTTGGTGGAGATGATATTTAATAAAATAAGTAGAAATCCACTAAAAGTTTTGTTTGGTTATCTTGCAATCCCGAGATAATCGTCTCCATGCTCCAAATCCATTTTAAAGCCATTTTTAAGGCATTTCGCGCATACATGAAATGAACACATTTTTCTCCAAAACTATAACAGATGCAAGCTTGTCCTGTTTGGTGGAGATGATATTTAATAAAATAAGTAGAAATCCACTAAAAGTTTTGTTTGGTTATCTTGCAATCCCGAGATAATCGTCTCCATGCTCCAAATCCATTTTAAAGCCATTTTGAAGGCATTTCGCGCATACATGAAATGAACACATTTTTCTCCAAAACTATAACAGATGCAAGCTTGTCCTGTTTGGTGGAGATGATATTTAATAAAATAAGTAGAAATCCACTAAAAGTTTTGTTTGGTTATCTTGCAATCCCGAGATAATCGTCTCCATGCTCCAAATCCATTTTAAAGCCATTTTTAAGGCATTTCGCGCATACATGAAATGAACACATTTTTCTCCAAAACTATAACAGATGCAAGCTTGTCCTGTTTGGTGGAGATGATATTTAATAAAATAAGTAGAAATCCACTAAAAGTTTTGTTTGGTTATCTTGCAATCCCGAGATAATCGTCTCCATGCTCCAAATCCATTTTAAAGCCATTTTTAAGGCATTTCGCGCATACATGAAATGAACACATTTTTCTCCAAAACTATAACAGATGCAAGCTTGTCCTGTTTGGTGGAGATGATATTTAATAAAATAAGTAGAAATCCACTAAAAGTTTTGTTTGGTTATCTTGCAATCCCGAGATAATCGTCTCCATGCTCCAAATCCATTTTAAAGCCATTTTGAAGGCATTTCGCGCATACATGAAATGAACACATTTTTCTCCAAAACTATAACAGATGCAAGCTTGTCCTGTTTGGTGGAGATGATATTTAATAAAATAAGTAGAAATCCACTAAAAGTTTTGTTTGGTTATCTTGCAATCCCGAGATAATCGTCTCCATGCTCCAAATCCATTTTAAAGCCATTTTTAAGGCATTTCGCGCATACATGAAATGAACACATTTTTCTCCAAAACTATAACAGATGCAAGCTTGTCCTGTTTGGTGGAGATGATATTTAATAAAATAAGTAGAAATCCACTAAAAGTTTTGTTTGGTTATCTTGCAATCCCGAGATAATCGTCTCCATGCTCCAAATCCATTTTAAAGCCATTTTTAAGGCATTTCGCGCATACATGAAATGAACACATTTTTCTCCAAAACTATAACAGATGCAAGCTTGTCCTGTTTGGTGGAGATGATATTTAATAAAATAAGTAGAAATCCACTAAAAGTTTTGTTTGGTTATATTGCAATCCCGAGATAATCGTCTCCATGCTCCAAATCCATTTTAAAGCCATTTTTAAGGCATTTCGCGCATACATGAAATGAACACATTTTTCTCCAAAACTATAACAGATGCAAGCTTGTCCTGTTTGGTGGAGATGATATTTAATAAAATAAGTAGAAATCCACTAAAAGTTTTGTTTGGTTATCTTGCAATCCCGAGATAATCGTCTCCATGCTCCAAATCCATTTTAAAGCCATTTTTAAGGCATTTCGCGCATACATGAAATGAACACATTTTTCTCCAAAACTATAACAGATGCAAGCTTGTCCTGTTTGGTGGAGATGATATTTAATAAAATAAGTAGAAATCCACTAAAAGTTTTGTTTGGTTATCTTGCAATCCCGAGATAATCGTCTCCATGCTCCAAATCCATTTTAAAGCCATTTTTAAGGCATTTCGCGCATACATGAAATGAACACATTTTTCTCCAAAACTAAGATGCAAGCTTGTCCTGTTTGGTGGAGATAATATTTAAAAAAATAAGTAGAAATCTACTAAAAGTTTCGTTTGTTTATATTGCCATCCTGAGCTAATCGTCTCCATGCTCCAAATCCATTTTAAAGCCATTTCAAAGGCATTTTGCGCATACATGAAATGAACACATTTTTCTCCAAAACTATAACACATGCAAGCTTGTCCTGTTTGGTGGAGATGATATTTAATAAAATAAGTAGAAATCCACTAAAAGTTTTGTTTGGTTATCTTGCAATCCCGAGATAATCGTCTCCATGCTCCAAATCCATTTTAAAGCCATTTTTAAGGCATTTCGCGCATACATGAAATGAACACATTTTTCTCCAAAACTATAACAGATGCAAGCTTGTCCTGTTTGGTGGAGATGATATTTAATAAAATAAGTAGAAATCCACTAAAAGTTTTGTTTGGTTATCTTGCAATCCCGAGATAATCGTTTCCATGCTCCAAATCCATTTTAAAGCCATTTTTAAGGCATTTCGCGCATACATGAAATGAACACATTTTTCTCCAAAACTATAACAGATGCAAGCTTGTCCTGTTTGGTGGAGATGATATTTAATAAAATAAGTAGAAATCCACTAAAAGTTTTGTTTGGTTATCTTGCAATCCCGAGATAATCGTCTCCATGCTCCAAATCCATTTTAAAGCCATTTTTAAGGCATTTCGCGCATACATGAAATGAACACATTTTTCTCCAAAACTATAACAGATGCAAGCTTGTCCTGTTTGGTGGAGATAATATTTAATAAAATAAGTAGAAATCTACTAAAAGTTTCGTTTGTTTATATTGCCATCCTGAGATAATCGTCTCCATGCTCCAAATCCATTTTAAAGCCATTTCAAAGGCATTTTGCGCATACATGAAATGAACACATTTTTCTCCAAAACTATAACACATGCAAGCTTGTCCTGTTTGGTGGAGATGATATTTAATAAAATAAGTAGAAATCCACTAAAAGTTTTGTTTGGTTATCTTGCAATCCCGAGATAATCGTCTCCATGCTCCAAATCCATTTTAAAGCCATTTTTAAGGCATTTCGCGCATACATGAAATGAACACATTTTTCTCCAAAACTATAACAGATGCAAGCTTGTCCTGTTTGGTGGAGATGATATTTAATAAAATAAGTAGAAATCCACTAAAAGTTTTGTTTGGTTATCTTGCAATCCCGAGATAATCGTCTCCATGCTCCAAATCCATTTTAAAGCCATTTTTAAGGCATTTCGCGCATACATGAAATGAACACATTTTTCTCCAAAACTATAACAGATGCAAGCTTGTCCTGTTTGGTGGAGATGATATTTAATAAAATAAGTAGAAATCCATAAAAGTTTTGTTTGGTTATCTTGCAATCCCGAGATAATCGTCTCCATGCTCCAAATCCATTTTAAAGCCATTTTTAAGGCATTTCGCGCATACATGAAATGAACACATTTTTCTCCAAAACTATAACAGATGCAAGCTTGTCCTGTTTGGTGGAGATGATATTTAATAAAATAAGTAGAAATCCACTAAAAGTTTTGTTTGGTTATCTTGCAATCCCGAGATAATCGTCTCCATGCTCCAAATCCATTTTAAAGCCATTTCAAAGGCATTTTGCGCATACATGAAATGAACACATTTTTCTCCAAAACTATAACAGATGCAAGCTTGTCCTGTTTGGTGGAGATGATATTTAATAAAATAAGTAGAAATCCACTAAAAGTTTTGTTTGGTTATCTTGCAATCCCGAAATAATCGTCTCCATGCTCCAAATCCATTTTAAAGCCATTTTTAAGGCATTTCGCGCATACATGAAATGAACACATTTTTCTCCAAAACTATAACAGATGCAAGCTTGTCCTGTTTGGTGGAGATGATATTTAATAAAATAAGTAGAAATCCACTAAAATTTTTGTTTGGTTATCTTGCAATCCCGAGATAATCGTCTCCATGCTCCAAATCCATTTTAAAGCCATTTTTAAGGCATTTCGCGCATACATGAAATGAACACATTTTTCTCCAAAACTATAACACATGCAAGCTTGTCCTGTTTGGTGGAGATGATATTTAATAAAATAAGTAGAAATCCACTAAAAGTTTTGTTTGGTTATATTGCAATCCCGAGATAATCGTCTCCATGCTCCAAATCCATTTTAAAGCCATTTTTAAGGCATTTCGCGCATACATGAAATGAACACATTTTTCTCCAAAACTATAACAGATGCAAGCTTGTCCTGTTTGGTGGAGATGATATTTAATAAAATAAGTAGAAATCCACTAAAAGTTTTGTTTGGTTATCTTGCAATCCCGAGATAATCGTCTCCATGCTCCAAATCCATTTTAAAGCCATTTTTAAGGCATTTCGCGCATACATGAAATGAACACATTTTTCTCCAAAACTATAACAGATGCAAGCTTGTCCTGTTTGGTGGAGATGATATTTAATAAAATAAGTAGAAATCCACTAAAAGTTTTGTTTGGTTATCTTGCAATCCCGAGATAATCGTCTCCATGCTCCAAATCCATTTTAAAGCCATTTTTAAGGCATTTCGCGCATACATGAAATGAACACATTTTTCTCCAAAACTATAACAGATGCAAGCTTGTCCTGTTTGGTGGAGATGATATTTAATAAAATAAGTAGAAATCCACTAAAAGTTTTGTTTGGTTATCTTGCAATCCCGAGATAATCGTCTCCATGCTCCAAATCCATTTTAAAGCCATTTCAAAGGCATTTTGCGCATACATGAAATGAACACATTTTTCTCCAAAACTGTAACACATGCAAGCTTGTCCTGTTTGGTGGAGATGATATTTAATAAAATAAGTAGAAATCCACTAAAAGTTTTGTTTGGTTATCTTGCAGTCCCGAGATAATCGTCTCCATGCTCCAAATCCATTTTAAAGCCATTTTTAAGGCATTTCGCGCATACATGAAATGAACACATTTTTCTCCAAAACTATAACAGATGCAAGCTTGTCCTGTTTGGTGGAGATGATATTTAATAAAATAAGTAGAAATCCACTAAAAGTTTTGTTTGGTTATCTTGCAATCCCGAGATAATCGTCTCCATGCTCCAAATCCATTTTAAAGCCATTTTTAAGGCATTTCGCGCATACATGAAATGAACACATTTTTCTCCAAAACTATAACACATGCAAGCTTGTCCTGTTTGGTGGAGATGATATTTAATAAAATAAGTAGAAATCCACTAAAAGTTTTGTTTGGTTATCTTGCAATCCCGAGATAATCGTCTCCATGCTCCAAATCCATTTTAAAGCCATTTTGAAGGCATTTCGCGCATACATGAAATGAACACATTTTTCTCCAAAACTATAACAGATGCAAGCTTGTCCTGTTTGGTGGAGATGATATTTAATAAAATAAGTAGAAATCCACTAAAAGTTTTGTTTGGTTATCTTGCAATCCCGAGATAATCGTCTCCATGCTCCAAATCCATTTTAAAGCCATTTTTAAGGCATTTCGCGCATACATGAAATGAACACATTTTTCTCCAAAACTATAACAGATGCAAGCTTGTCCTGTTTGGTGGAGATGATATTTAATAAAATAAGTAGAAATCCACTAAAAGTTTTGTTTGGTTATCTTGCAATCCCGAGATAATCGTCTCCATGCTCCAAATCCATTTTAAAGCCATTTTTAAGGCATTTCGCGCATACATGAAATGAACACATTTTTCTCCAAAACTATACAGATGCAAGCTTGTCCTGTTTGGTGGAGATGATATTTAATAAAATAAGTAGAAATCCACTAAAAGTTTTGTTTGGTTATATTGCAATCCCGAGATAATCGTCTCCATGCTCCAAATCCATTTTAAAGCCATTTTGAAGGCATTTCGCGCATACATGAAATGAACACATTTTTCTCCAAAACTATAACACATGCAAGCTTGTCCTGTTTGGTGGAGATGATATTTAATAAAATAAGTAGAAATCCACTAAAAGTTTTGTTTGGTTATCTTGCAATCCCGAGATAATCGTCTCCATGCTCCAAATCCATTTTAAAGCCATTTTGAAGGCATTTCGCGCATACATGAAATGAACACATTTTTCTCCAAAACTATAACAGATGCAAGCTTGTCCTGTTTGGTGGAGATGATATTTAATAAAATAAGTAGAAATCCACTAAAAGTTTTGTTTGGTTATCTTGCAATCCCGAGATAATCGTCTCCATGCTCCAAATCCATTTTAAAGCCATTTTTAAGGCATTTCGCGCATACATGAAATGAACACATTTTTCTCCAAAACTATAACAGATGCAAGCTTGTCCTGTTTGGTGGAGATGATATTTAATAAAATAAGTAGAAATCCACTAAAAGTTTTGTTTGGTTATCTTGCAATCCCGAGATAATCGTCTCCATGCTCCAAATCCATTTTAAAGCCATTTTTAAGGCATTTCGCGCATACATGAAATGAACACATTTTTCTCCAAAACTATAACAGATGCAAGCTTGTCCTGTTTGGTGGAGATGATATTTAATAAAATAAGTAGAAATCCACTAAAAGTTTTGTTTGGTTATCTTGCAATCCCGAGATAATCGTCTCCATGCTCCAAATCCATTTTAAAGCCATTTTTAAGGCATTTCGCGCATACATGAAATGAACACATTTTTCTCCAAAACTATAACAGATGCAAGCTTGTCCTGTTTGGTGGAGATAATATTTAATAAAATATGTAGAAATCTACTAAAAGTTTCGTTTGTTTATATTGCCATCCTGAGATAATCGTCTCCATGCTCCAAATCCATTTTAAAGCCATTTCAAAGGCATTTTGCGCATACATGAAATGAACACATTTTTCTCCAAAACTATAACACATGCAAGCTTGTCCTGTTTGGTGGAGATGATATTTAATAAAATAAGTAGAAATCCACTAAAAGTTTTGTTTGGTTATCTTGCAATCCCGAGATAATCGTCTCCATGCTCCAAATCCATTTTAAAGCCATTTTTAAGGCATTTCGCGCATACATGAAATGAACACATTTTTCTCCAAAACTATAACAGATGCAAGCTTGTCCTGTTTGGTGGAGATGATATTTAATAAAATAAGTAGAAATCCACTAAAAGTTTTGTTTGGTTATCTTGCAATCCCGAGATAATCGTCTCCATGCTCCAAATCCATTTTAAAGCCATTTTTAAGGCATTTCGCGCATACATGAAATGAACACATTTTTCTCCAAAACTATAACAGATGCAAGCTTGTCCTGTTTGTTGGAGATGATATTTAATAAAATAAGTAGAAATCCACTAAAAGTTTTGTTTGGTTATCTTGCAATCCCGAGATAATCGTCTCCATGCTCCAAATCCATTTTAAAGCCATTTTTAAGGCATTTCGCGCATAAATGAAATGAACACATTTTTCTCCAAAACTATAACAGATGCAAGCTTGTCCTGTTTGGTGGAGATGATATTTAATAAAATAAGTAGAAATCCACTAAAAGTTTTGTTTGGTTATCTTGCAATCCCGAGATAATCGTCTCCATGCTCCAAATCCATTTTAAAGCCATTTTTAAGGCATTTCGCGCATACATGAAATGAACACATTTTTCTCCAAAACTATAACAGATGCAAGCTTGTCCTGTTTGGTGGAGATGATATTTAATAAAATAAGTAGAAATCCACTAAAAGTTTTGTTTGGTTATCTTGCAATCCCGAGATAATCGTCTCCATGCTCCAAATCCATTTTAAAGCCATTTTTAAGGCATTTCGCGCATACATGAAATGAACACATTTTTCTCCAAAACTATAACAGATGCAAGCTTGTCCTGTTTGGTGGAGATAATATTTAATAAAATAAGTAGAAATCTACTAAAAGTTTCGTTTGTTTATATTGCCATCCTGAGATAATCGTCTCCATGCTCCAAATCCATTTTAAAGCCATTTCAAAGGCATTTTGCGCATACATGAAATGAACACATTTTTCTCCAAAACTATAACACATGCAAGCTTGTCCTGTTTGGTGGAGATGATATTTAATAAAATAAGTAGAAAACCACTAAAGGTTTTGTTTGGTTATCTTGCAATCCTGAGATAATCGTCTCCATGCTCCAAATCCATTTTAAAGCCATTTTTAAGGCATTTCGCGCATACATGAAATGAACACATTTTTCTCCAAAACTATAACAGATGCAAGCTTGTCCTGTTTGGTGGAGATGATATTTAATAAAATAAGTAGAAATCCACTAAAAGTTTTGTTTGGTTATCTTGCAATCCCGAGATAATCGTCTCCATGCTCCAAATCCATTTTAAAGCCATTTCAAAGGCATTTTGCGCATACATGAAATGAACACATTTTTCTCCAAAACTATAACACATGCAAGCTTGTCCTGTTTGGTGGAGATGATATTTAATAAAATAAGTAGAAATCCACTAAAAGTTTTGTTTGGTTATCTTGCAATCCCGAGATAATCGTCTCCATGCTCCAAATAAATTTTAAAGCCATTTTTAAGGCATTTCGCGCATACATGAAATGAACACATTTTTCTCCAAAACTATAACAGATGCAAGCTTGTCCTGTTTGGTGGAGATGATATTTAATAAAATAAGTAGAAATCCACTAAAAGTTTTCTTTGGTTATCTTGCAATCCCGAGATAATCGTCTCCATGCTCCAAATCCATTTTAAAGCCATTTTTAAGGCATTTCGCGCATACATGAAATGAACACATTTTTCTCCAAAACTATAACAGATGCAAGCTTGTCCTGTTTGGTGGAGATGATATTTAATAAAATAAGTAGAAATCCACTAAAAGTTTTGTTTGGTTATCTTGCAATCCCGAGATAATCGTCTCCATGCTCCAAATCCATTTTAAAGCCATTTTTAAGGCATTTCGCGCATACATGAAATGAACACATTTTTCTCCAAAACTATAACAGATGCAAGCTTGTCCTGTTTGGTGGAGATAATATTTAATAAAATATGTAGAAATCTACTAAAAGTTTCGTTTGTTTATATTGCCATCCTGAGATAATCGTCTCCATGCTCCAAATCCATTTTAAAGCCATTTCAAAGGCATTTTGCGCATACATGAAATGAACACATTTTTCTCCAAAACTATAACACATGCAAGCTTGTCCTGTTTGGTGGAGATGATATTTAATAAAATAAGTAGAAATCCACTAAAAGTTTTGTTTGGTTATCTTGCAATCCCGAGATAATCGTCTCCATGCTCCAAATCCATTTTAAAGCCATTTTTAAGGCATTTCGCGCATACATGAAATGAACACATTTTTCTCCAAAACTATAACAGATGCAAGCTTGTCCTGTTTGGTGGAGATGATATTTAATAAAATAAGTAGAAATCCACTAAAAGTTTTGTTTGGTTATCTTGCAATCCCGAGATAATCGTCTCCATGCTCCAAATCCATTTTAAAGCCATTTTTAAGGCATTTCGCGCATACATGAAATGAACACATTTTTCTCCAAAACTATAACAGATGCAAGCTTGTCCTGTTTGTTGGAGATGATATTTAATAAAATAAGTAGAAATCCACTAAAAGTTTTGTTTGGTTATCTTGCAATCCCGAGATAATCGTCTCCATGCTCCAAATCCATTTTAAAGCCATTTTTAAGGCATTTCGCGCATAAATGAAATGAACACATTTTTCTCCAAAACTATAACAGATGCAAGCTTGTCCTGTTTGGTGGAGATGATATTTAATAAAATAAGTAGAAATCCACTAAAAGTTTTGTTTGGTTATCTTGCAATCCCGAGATAATCGTCTCCATGCTCCAAATCCATTTTAAAGCCATTTTTAAGGCATTTCGCGCATACATGAAATGAACACATTTTTCTCCAAAACTATAACAGATGCAAGCTTGTCCTGTTTGGTGGAGATGATATTTAATAAAATAAGTAGAAATCCACTAAAAGTTTTGTTTGGTTATCTTGCAATCCCGAGATAATCGTCTCCATGCTCCAAATCCATTTTAAAGCCATTTTTAAGGCATTTCGCGCATACATGAAATGAACACATTTTTCTCCAAAACTATAACAGATGCAAGCTTGTCCTGTTTGGTGGAGATAATATTTAATAAAATAAGTAGAAATCTACTAAAAGTTTCGTTTGTTTATATTGCCATCCTGAGATAATCGTCTCCATGCTCCAAATCCATTTTAAAGCCATTTCAAAGGCATTTTGCGCATACATGAAATGAACACATTTTTCTCCAAAACTATAACACATGCAAGCTTGTCCTGTTTGGTGGAGATGATATTTAATAAAATAAGTGGAAAACCACTAAAGGTTTTGTTTGGTTATCTTGCAATCCTGAGATAATCGTCTCCATGCTCCAAATCCATTTTAAAGCCATTTTTAAGGCATTTCGCGCATACATGAAATGAACACATTTTTCTCCAAAACTATAACAGATGCAAGCTTGTCCTGTTTGGTGGAGATGATATTTAATAAAATAAGTAGAAATCCACTAAAAGTTTTGTTTGGTTATCTTGCAATCCCGAGATAATCGTCTCCATGCTCCAAATCCATTTTAAAGCCATTTCAAAGGCATTTTGCGCATACATGAAATGAACACATTTTTCTCCAAAACTATAACACATGCAAGCTTGTCCTGTTTGGTGGAGATGATATTTAATAAAATAAGTAGAAATCCACTAAAAGTTTTGTTTGGTTATCTTGCAATCCCGAGATAATCGTCTCCATGCTCCAAATAAATTTTAAAGCCATTTTTAAGGCATTTCGCGCATACATGAAATGAACACATTTTTCTCCAAAACTATAACAGATGCAAGCTTGTCCTGTTTGGTGGAGATGATATTTAATAAAATAAGTAGAAATCCACTAAAAGTTTTGTTTGGTTATCTTGCAATCCCGAGATAATCGTCTCCATGCTCCAAATCCATTTTAAAGCCATTTTTAAGGCATTTCGCGCATACATGAAATGAACACATTTTTCTCCAAAACTATAACAGATGCAAGCTTGTCCTGTTTGGTGGAGATGATATTTAATAAAATAAGTAGAAATCCACTAAAAGTTTTGTTTGGTTATCTTGCAATCCCGAGATAATCGTCTCCATGCTCCAAATCAAATTTAAAGGCATTTTTAAGGCATTTCGCGCATACATGAAATGAACACATTTTTCTCCAAAACTATAACAGATGCAAGCTTGTCCTGTTTGGTGGAGATAATATTTAATAAAATATGTAGAAATCTACTAAAAGTTTCGTTTGTTTATATTGCCATCCTGAGATAATCGTCTCCATGCTCCAAATCCATTTTAAAGCCATTTCAAAGGCATTTTGCGCATACATGAAATGAACACATTTTTCTCCAAAACTAAAACACATTCAAGCTTGTCCTGTTTGGTGGAGATGATATTTAATAAAATAAGTAGAAATCCACTAAAAGTTTTGTTTGGTTAGCTTGCAATCCAGAGATAATCGTCTCCATGCTCCAAATCCATTTTAAAGCCATTTTTAAGGCATTTCGCGCATACATGAAATGAACACATTTTTCTCCAAAACTATAACAGATGCAAGCTTGTCCTGTTTGGTGGAGATGATATTTAATAAAATAAGTAGAAATCCACTAAAAGTTTTGTTTGGTTATCTTGCAATCCCGAGATAATCGCCTCCATGCTCCAAATCCATTTTAAAGCCATTTTTAAGGCATTTCGCGCATACATGAAATGAACACATTTTTCTCCAAAACTATAACAGATGCAAGCTTGTTCTGTTTGGTGGAGATGATATTTAATAAAATAAGTAGAAATCCACTAAAAGTTTTGTTTGGTTATATTGCAATCCCGAGATAATCGTCTTCATGCTCCAAATCCATTTTAAAGCCATTCTTAAGGCATTTCGCGCATACATGAAATGAACACATTTTTCTCCAAAACTATAACAGATGCAAGCTTGTCCTGTTTGGTGGAGATGATATTTAATAAAATAAGTAGAAATCCACTAAAAGTTTTGTTTGGTTATCTTGCAATCCCGAGATAATCGTCTCCATGCTCCAAATCCATTTTAAAGCCATTTTTAAGGCATTTCGCGCATACATGAAATGAACACATTTTTCTCCAAAACTATAACAGATGCAAGCTTGTCCTGTTTGGTGGAGATAATATTTAATAAAATATGTAGAAATCTACTAAAAGTTTCGTTTGTTTATATTGCCATCCTGAGATAATCGTCTCCATGCTCCAAATCCATTTTAAAGCCATTTCAAAGGCATTTTGCGCATACATGAAATGAACACATTTTTCTCCAAAACTATAACACATGCAAGCTTGTCCTGTTTGGTGGAGATGATATTTAATAAAATAAGTAGAAATCCACTAAAAGTTTTGTTTGGTTATCTTGCAATCCCGAGATAATCGTCTCCATGCTCCAAATCCATTTTAAAGCCATTTTTAAGGCATTTCGCGCATACATGAAATGAACACATTTTTCTCCAAAACTATAACAGATGCAAGCTTGTCCTGTTTGGTGGAGATGATATTTAATAAAATAAGTAGAAATCCACTAAAAGTTTTGTTTGGTTATCTTGCAATCCCGAGATAATCGTCTCCATGCTCCAAATCCATTTTAAAGCCATTTTTAAGGCATTTCGCGCATACATGAAATGAACACATTTTTCTCCAAAACTATAACAGATGCAAGCTTGTCCTGTTTGTTGGAGATGATATTTAATAAAATAAGTAGAAATCCACTAAAAGTTTTGTTTGGTTATCTTGCAATCCCGAGATAATCGTCTCCATGCTCCAAATCCATTTTAAAGCCATTTTTAAGGCATTTCGCGCATAAATGAAATGAACACATTTTTCTCCAAAACTATAACAGATGCAAGCTTGTCCTGTTTGGTGGAGATGATATTTAATAAAATAAGTAGAAATCCACTAAAAGTTTTGTTTGGTTATCTTGCAATCCCGAGATAATCGTCTCCATGCTCCAAATCCATTTTAAAGCCATTTTTAAGGCATTTCGCGCATACATGAAATGAACACATTTTTCTCCAAAACTATAACAGATGCAAGCTTGTCCTGTTTGGTGGAGATGATATTTAATAAAATAAGTAGAAATCCACTAAAAGTTTTGTTTGGTTATCTTGCAATCCCGAGATAATCGTCTCCATGCTCCAAATCCATTTTAAAGCCATTTTTAAGGCATTTCGCGCATACATGAAATGAACACATTTTTCTCCAAAACTATAACAGATGCAAGCTTGTCCTGTTTGGTGGAGATAATATTTAATAAAATAAGTAGAAATCTACTAAAAGTTTCGTTTGTTTATATTGCCATCCTGAGATAATCGTCTCCATGCTCCAAATCCATTTTAAAGCCATTTCAAAGGCATTTTGCGCATACATGAAATGAACACATTTTTCTCCAAAACTATAACACATGCAAGCTTGTCCTGTTTGGTGGAGATGATATTTAATAAAATAAGTAGAAAACCACTAAAGGTTTTGTTTGGTTATCTTGCAATCCTGAGATAATCGTCTCCATGCTCCAAATCCATTTTAAAGCCATTTTTAAGGCATTTCGCGCATACATGAAATGAACACATTTTTCTCCAAAACTATAACAGATGCAAGCTTGTCCTGTTTGGTGGAGATGATATTTAATAAAATAAGTAGAAATCCACTAAAAGTTTTGTTTGGTTATCTTGCAATCCCGAGATAATCGTCTCCATGCTCCAAATCCATTTTAAAGCCATTTCAAAGGCATTTTGCGCATACATGAAATGAACACATTTTTCTCCAAAACTATAACACATGCAAGCTTGTCCTGTTTGGTGGAGATGATATTTAATAAAATAAGTAGAAATCCACTAAAAGTTTTGTTTGGTTATCTTGCAATCCCGAGATAATCGTCTCCATGCTCCAAATAAATTTTAAAGCCATTTTTAAGGCATTTCGCGCATACATGAAATGAACACATTTTTCTCCAAAACTATAACAGATGCAAGCTTGTCCTGTTTGGTGGAGATGATATTTAATAAAATAAGTAGAAATCCACTAAAAGTTTTGTTTGGTTATCTTGCAATCCCGAGATAATCGTCTCCATGCTCCAAATCCATTTTAAAGCCATTTTTAAGGCATTTCGCGCATACATGAAATGAACACATTTTTCTCCAAAACTATAACAGATGCAAGCTTGTCCTGTTTGGTGGAGATGATATTTAATAAAATAAGTAGAAATCCACTAAAAGTTTTGTTTGGTTATCTTGCAATCCCGAGATAATCGTCTCCATGCTCCAAATCCATTTTAAAGCCATTTTTAAGGCATTTCGCGCATACATGAAATGAACACATTTTTCTCCAAAACTATAACAGATGCAAGCTTGTCCTGTTTGGTGGAGATGATATTTAATAAAATAAGTAGAAATCCACTAAAAGTTTTGTTTGGTTATCTTGCAATCCCGAGATAATCGTCTCCATGCTCCAAATCCATTTTAAAGCCATTTTTAAGGCATTTCGCGCATACATGAAATGAACACATTTTTCTCCAAAACTATAACAGATGCAAGCTTGTCCTGTTTGGTGGAGATAATATTTAATAAAATATGTAGAAATCTACTAAAAGTTTCGTTTGTTTATATTGCCATCCTGAGATAATCGTCTCCATGCTCCAAATCCATTTTAAAGCCATTTCAAAGGCATTTTGCGCATACATGAAATGAACACATTTTTCTCCAAAACTATAACACATGCAAGCTTGTCCTGTTTGGTGGAGATGATATTTAATAAAATAAGTAGAAATCCACTAAAAGTTTTGTTTGGTTATCTTGCAATCCCGAGATAATCGTCTCCATGCTCCAAATCCATTTTAAAGCCATTTTTAAGGCATTTCGCGCATACATGAAATGAACACATTTTTCTCCAAAACTATAACAGATGCAAGCTTGTCCTGTTTGGTGGAGATGATATTTAATAAAATAAGTAGAAATCCACTAAAAGTTTTGTTTGGTTATCTTGCAATCCCGAGATAATCGTCTCCATGCTCCAAATCCATTTTAAAGCCATTTTTAAGGCATTTCGCGCATACATGAAATGAACACATTTTTCTCCAAAACTATAACAGATGCAAGCTTGTCCTGTTTGTTGGAGATGATATTTAATAAAATAAGTAGAAATCCACTAAAAGTTTTGTTTGGTTATCTTGCAATCCCGAGATAATCGTCTCCATGCTCCAAATCCATTTTAAAGCCATTTTTAAGGCATTTCGCGCATAAATGAAATGAACACATTTTTCTCCAAAACTATAACAGATGCAAGCTTGTCCTGTTTGGTGGAGATGATATTTAATAAAATAAGTAGAAATCCACTAAAAGTTTTGTTTGGTTATCTTGCAATCCCGAGATAATCGTCTCCATGCTCCAAATCCATTTTAAAGCCATTTTTAAGGCATTTCGCGCATACATGAAATGAACACATTTTTCTCCAAAACTATAACAGATGCAAGCTTGTCCTGTTTGGTGGAGATGATATTTAATAAAATAAGTAGAAATCCACTAAAAGTTTTGTTTGGTTATCTTGCAATCCCGAGATAATCGTCTCCATGCTCCAAATCCATTTTAAAGCCATTTTTAAGGCATTTCGCGCATACATGAAATGAACACATTTTTCTCCAAAACTATAACAGATGCAAGCTTGTCCTGTTTGGTGGAGATAATATTTAATAAAATAAGTAGAAATCTACTAAAAGTTTCGTTTGTTTATATTGCCATCCTGAGATAATCGTCTCCATGCTCCAAATCCATTTTAAAGCCATTTCAAAGGCATTTTGCGCATACATGAAATGAACACATTTTTCTCCAAAACTATAACACATGCAAGCTTGTCCTGTTTGGTGGAGATGATATTTAATAAAATAAGTAGAAAACCACTAAAGGTTTTGTTTGGTTATCTTGCAATCCTGAGATAATCGTCTCCATGCTCCAAATCCATTTTAAAGCCATTTTTAAGGCATTTCGCGCATACATGAAATGAACACATTTTTCTCCAAAACTATAACAGATGCAAGCTTGTCCTGTTTGGTGGAGATGATATTTAATAAAATAAGTAGAAATCCACTAAAAGTTTTGTTTGGTTATCTTGCAATCCCGAGATAATCGTCTCCATGCTCCAAATCCATTTTAAAGCCATTTCAAAGGCATTTTGCGCATACATGAAATGAACACATTTTTCTCCAAAACTATAACACATGCAAGCTTGTCCTGTTTGGTGGAGATGATATTTAATAAAATAAGTAGAAATCCACTAAAAGTTTTGTTTGGTTATCTTGCAATCCCGAGATAATCGTCTCCATGCTCCAAATAAATTTTAAAGCCATTTTTAAGGCATTTCGCGCATACATGAAATGAACACATTTTTCTCCAAAACTATAACAGATGCAAGCTTGTCCTGTTTGGTGGAGATGATATTTAATAAAATAAGTAGAAATCCACTAAAAGTTTTGTTTGGTTATCTTGCAATCCCGAGATAATCGTCTCCATGCTCCAAATCCATTTTAAAGCCATTTTTAAGGCATTTCGCGCATACATGAAATGAACACATTTTTCTCCAAAACTATAACAGATGCAAGCTTGTCCTGTTTGGTGGAGATGATATTTAATAAAATAAGTAGAAATCCACTAAAAGTTTTGTTTGGTTATCTTGCAATCCCGAGATAATCGTCTCCATGCTCCAAATCAAATTTAAAGGCATTTTTAAGGCATTTCGCGCATACATGAAATGAACACATTTTTCTCCAAAACTATAACAGATGCAAGCTTGTCCTGTTTGGTGGAGATAATATTTAATAAAATATGTAGAAATCTACTAAAAGTTTCGTTTGTTTATATTGCCATCCTGAGATAATCGTCTCCATGCTCCAAATCCATTTTAAAGCCATTTCAAAGGCATTTTGCGCATACATGAAATGAACACATTTTTCTCCAAAACTAAAACACATTCAAGCTTGTCCTGTTTGGTGGAGATGATATTTAATAAAATAAGTAGAAATCCACTAAAAGTTTTGTTTGGTTAGCTTGCAATCCAGAGATAATCGTCTCCATGCTCCAAATCCATTTTAAAGCCATTTTTAAGGCATTTCGCGCATACATGAAATGAACACATTTTTCTCCAAAACTATAACAGATGCAAGCTTGTCCTGTTTGGTGGAGATGATATTTAATAAAATAAGTAGAAATCCACTAAAAGTTTTGTTTGGTTATCTTGCAATCCCGAGATAATCGTCTCCATGCTCCAAATCCATTTTAAAGCCATTTTTAAGGCATTTCGCGCATACATGAAATGAACACATTTTTCTCCAAAACTATAACAGATGCAAGCTTGTCCTGTTTGGTGGAGATAATATTTAATAAAATATGTAGAAATCTACTAAAAGTTTCGTTTGTTTATATTGCCATCCTGAGATAATCGTCTCCATGCTCCAAATCCATTTTAAAGCCATTTCAAAGGCATTTTGCGCATACATGAAATGAACACATTTTTCTCCAAAACTATAACACATGCAAGCTTGTCCTGTTTGGTGGAGATGATATTTAATAAAATAAGTAGAAATCCACTAAAAGTTTTGTTTGGTTATCTTGCAATCCCGAGATAATCGTCTCCATGCTCCAAATCCATTTTAAAGCCATTTTTAAGGCATTTCGCGCATACATGAAATGAACACATTTTTCTCCAAAACTATAACAGATGCAAGCTTGTCCTGTTTGGTGGAGATGATATTTAATAAAATAAGTAGAAATCCACTAAAAGTTTTGTTTGGTTATCTTGCAATCCCGAGATAATCGTCTCCATGCTCCAAATCCATTTTAAAGCCATTTTTAAGGCATTTCGCGCATACATGAAATGAACACATTTTTCTCCAAAACTATAACAGATGCAAGCTTGTCCTGTTTGTTGGAGATGATATTTAATAAAATAAGTAGAAATCCACTAAAAGTTTTGTTTGGTTATCTTGCAATCCCGAGATAATCGTCTCCATGCTCCAAATCCATTTTAAAGCCATTTTTAAGGCATTTCGCGCATAAATGAAATGAACACATTTTTCTCCAAAACTATAACAGATGCAAGCTTGTCCTGTTTGGTGGAGATGATATTTAATAAAATAAGTAGAAATCCACTAAAAGTTTTGTTTGGTTATCTTGCAATCCCGAGATAATCGTCTCCATGCTCCAAATCCATTTTAAAGCCATTTTAAGGCATTTCGCGCATACATGAAATGAACACATTTTTCTCCAAAACTATAACAGATGCAAGCTTGTCCTGTTTGGTGGAGATAATATTTAATAAAATAAGTAGAAATCTACTAAAAGTTTCGTTTGTTTATATTGCCATCCTGAGATAATCGTCTCCATGCTCCAAATCCATTTTAAAGCCATTTCAAAGGCATTTTGCGCATACATGAAATGAACACATTTTTCTCCAAAACTATAACACATGCAAGCTTGTCCTGTTTGGTGGAGATGATATTTAATAAAATAAGTAGAAAACCACTAAAGGTTTTGTTTGGTTATCTTGCAATCCTGAGATAATCGTCTCCATGCTCCAAATCCATTTTAAAGCCATTTTTAAGGCATTTCGCGCATACATGAAATGAACACATTTTTCTCCAAAACTATAACAGATGCAAGCTTGTCCTGTTTGGTGGAGATGATATTTAATAAAATAAGTAGAAATCCACTAAAAGTTTTGTTTGGTTATCTTGCAATCCCGAGATAATCGTCTCCATGCTCCAAATCCATTTTAAAGCCATTTCAAAGGCATTTTGCGCATACATGAAATGAACACATTTTTCTCCAAAACTATAACACATGCAAGCTTGTCCTGTTTGGTGGAGATGATATTTAATAAAATAAGTAGAAATCCACTAAAAGTTTTGTTTGGTTATCTTGCAATCCCGAGATAATCGTCTCCATGCTCCAAATAAATTTTAAAGCCATTTTTAAGGCATTTCGCGCATACATGAAATGAACACATTTTTCTCCAAAACTATAACAGATGCAAGCTTGTCCTGTTTGGTGGAGATGATATTTAATAAAATAAGTAGAAATCCACTAAAAGTTTTGTTTGGTTATCTTGCAATCCCGAGATAATCGTCTCCATGCTCCAAATCCATTTTAAAGCCATTTTTAAGGCATTTCGCGCATACATGAAATGAACACATTTTTCTCCAAAACTATAACAGATGCAAGCTTGTCCTGTTTGGTGGAGATGATATTTAATAAAATAAGTAGAAATCCACTAAAAGTTTTGTTTGGTTATCTTGCAATCCCGAGATAATCGTCTCCATGCTCCAAATCCATTTTAAAGCCATTTTTAAGGCATTTCGCGCATACATGAAATGAACACATTTTTCTCCAAAACTATAACAGATGCAAGCTTGTCCTGTTTGGTGGAGATAATATTTAATAAAATATGTAGAAATCTACTAAAAGTTTCGTTTGTTTATATTGCCATCCTGAGATAATCGTCTCCATGCTCCAAATCCATTTTAAAGCCATTTCAAAGGCATTTTGCGCATACATGAAATGAACACATTTTTCTCCAAAACTATAACACATGCAAGCTTGTCCTGTTTGGTGGAGATGATATTTAATAAAATAAGTAGAAATCCACTAAAAGTTTTGTTTGGTTATCTTGCAATCCCGAGATAATCGTCTCCATGCTCCAAATCCATTTTAAAGCCATTTTTAAGGCATTTCGCGCATACATGAAATGAACACATTTTTCTCCAAAACTATAACAGATGCAAGCTTGTCCTGTTTGGTGGAGATGATATTTAATAAAATAAGTAGAAATCCACTAAAAGTTTTGTTTGGTTATCTTGCAATCCCGAGATAATCGTCTCCATGCTCCAAATCCATTTTAAAGCCATTTTTAAGGCATTTCGCGCATACATGAAATGAACACATTTTTCTCCAAAACTATAACAGATGCAAGCTTGTCCTGTTTGTTGGAGATGATATTTAATAAAATAAGTAGAAATCCACTAAAAGTTTTGTTTGGTTATCTTGCAATCCCGAGATAATCGTCTCCATGCTCCACATCCATTTTAAAGCCATTTTTAAGGCATTTCGCGCATAAATGAAATGAACACATTTTTCTCCAAAACTATAACAGATGCAAGCTTGTCCTGTTTGGTGGAGATGATATTTAATAAAATAAGTAGAAATCCACTAAAAGTTTTGTTTGGTTATCTTGCAATCCCGAGATAATCGTCTCCATGCTCCAAATCCATTTTAAAGCCATTTTTAAGGCATTTCGCGCATACATGAAATGAACACATTTTTCTCCAAAACTATAACAGATGCAAGCTTGTCCTGTTTGGTGGAGATGATATTTAATAAAATAAGTAGAAATCCACTAAAAGTTTTGTTTGGTTATCTTGCAATCCCGAGATAATCGTCTCCATGCTCCAAATCCATTTTAAAGCCATTTTTAAGGCATTTCGCGCATACATGAAATGAACACATTTTTCTCCAAAACTATAACAGATGCAAGCTTGTCCTGTTTGGTGGAGATAATATTTAATAAAATAAGTAGAAATCTACTAAAAGTTTCGTTTGTTTATATTGCCATCCTGAGATAATCGTCTCCATGCTCCAAATCCATTTTAAAGCCATTTCAAAGGCATTTTGCGCATACATGAAATGAACACATTTTTCTCCAAAACTATAACACATGCAAGCTTGTCCTGTTTGGTGGAGATGATATTTAATAAAATAAGTAGAAAACCACTAAAGGTTTTGTTTGGTTATCTTGCAATCCTGAGATAATCGTCTCCATGCTCCAAATCCATTTTAAAGCCATTTTTAAGGCATTTCGCGCATACATGAAATGAACACATTTTTCTCCAAAACTATAACAGATGCAAGCTTGTCCTGTTTGGTGGAGATGATATTTAATAAAATAAGTAGAAATCCACTAAAAGTTTTGTTTGGTTATCTTGCAATCCCGAGATAATCGTCTCCATGCTCCAAATCCATTTTAAAGCCATTTCAAAGGCATTTTGCGCATACATGAAATGAACACATTTTTCTCCAAAACTATAACACATGCAAGCTTGTCCTGTTTGGTGGAGATGATATTTAATAAAATAAGTAGAAATCCACTAAAAGTTTTGTTTGGTTATCTTGCAATCCCGAGATAATCGTCTCCATGCTCCAAATAAATTTTAAAGCCATTTTTAAGGCATTTCGCGCATACATGAAATGAACACATTTTTCTCCAAAACTATAACAGATGCAAGCTTGTCCTGTTTGGTGGAGATGATATTTAATAAAATAAGTAGAAATCCACTAAAAGTTTTGTTTGGTTATCTTGCAATCCCGAGATAATCGTCTCCATGCTCCAAATCCATTTTAAAGCCATTTTTAAGGCATTTCGCGCATACATGAAATGAACACATTTTTCTCCAAAACTATAACAGATGCAAGCTTGTCCTGTTTGGTGGAGATGATATTTAATAAAATAAGTAGAAATCCACTAAAAGTTTTGTTTGGTTATCTTGCAATCCCGAGATAATCGTCTCCATGCTCCAAATCCATTTTAAAGCCATTTTTAAGGCATTTCGCGCATACATGAAATGAACACATTTTTCTCCAAAACTATAACAGATGCAAGCTTGTCCTGTTTGGTGGAGATGATATTTAATAAAATAAGTAGAAATCCACTAAAAGTTTTGTTTGGTTATATTGCAATCCCGAGATAATCGTCTTCATGCTCCAAATCCATTTTAAAGCCATTTTTAAGGCATTTCGCGCATACATGAAATGAACACATTTTTCTCCAAAACTATAACAGATGCAAGCTTGTCCTGTTTGGTGGAGATAATATTTAATAAAATAAGTAGAAATCTACTAAAAGTTTCGTTTGTTTATATTGCCATCCTGAGATAATCGTCTCCATGCTCCAAATCCATTTTAAAGCCATTTCAAAGGCATTTTGCGCATACATGAAATGAACACATTTTTCTCCAAAACTATAACACATGCAAGCTTGTCCTGTTTGGTGGAGATGATATTTAATAAAATAAGTAGAAATCCACTAAAAGTTTTGTTTGGTTATCTTGCAATCCCGAGATAATCGTCTCCATGCTCCAAATCCATTTTAAAGCCATTTTTAAGGCATTTCGCGCATACATGAAATGAACACATTTTTCTCTAAAACTATAACAGATGCAAGCTTGTCCTGTTTGGTGGAGATGATATTTAATAAAATAAGTAGAAATCCACTAAAAGTTTTGTTTGGTTATCTTGCAATCCCGAGATAATCGTCTCCATGCTCCAAATCCATTTTAAAGCCATTTTTAAGGCATTTCGCGCATACATGAAATGAACACATTTTTCTCCAAAACTATAACAGATGCAAGCTTGTCCTGTTTGGTGGAGATGATATTTAATAAAATAAGTAGAAATCCACTAAAAGTTTTGTTTGGTTATCTTGCAATCCCGAGATAATCGTCTCCATGCTCCAAATAAATTTTAAAGCCATTTTTAAGGCATTTCGCGCATACATGAAATGAACACATTTTTCTCCAAAACTATAACAGATGCAAGCTTGTCCTGTTTGGTGGAGATGATATTTAATAAAATAAGTAGAAATCCACTAAAAGTTTTGTTTGGTTATCTTGCAATCCCGAGATAATCGTCTCCATGCTCCAAATCCATTTTAAAGCCATTTTTAAGGCATTTCGCGCATACATGAAATGAACACATTTTTCTCCAAAACTATAACAGATGCAAGCTTGTCCTGTTTGGTGGAGATGATATTTAATAAAATAAGTAGAAATCCACTAAAAGTTTTGTTTGGTTATCTTGCAATCCCGAGATAATCGTCTCCATGCTCCAAATCCATTTTAAAGCCATTTTTAAGGCATTTCGCGCATACATGAAATGAACACATTTTTCTCCAAAACTATAACAGATGCAAGCTTGTCCTGTTTGGTGGAGATGATATTTAATAAAATAAGTAGAAATCCACTAAAAGTTTTGTTTGGTTATATTGCAATCCCGAGATAATCGTCTTCATGCTCCAAATCCATTTTAAAGCCATTTTTAATGCATTTCGCGCATACATGAAATGAACACATTTTTCTCCAAAACTATAACAGATGCAAGCTTGTCCTGTTTGGTGAAGATAATATTTAATAAAATAAGTAGAAATCTACTAAAAGTTTCGTTTGTTTATATTGCCATCCTGAGATAATCGTCTCCATGCTCCAAATCCATTTTAAAGCCATTTCAAAGGCATTTTGCGCATACATGAAATGAACACATTTTTCTCCAAAACTATAACACATGCAAGCTTGTCCTGTTTGGTGGAGATGATATTTAATAAAATAAGTAGAAATCCACTAAAAGTTTTGTTTGGTTATCTTGCAATCCCGAGATAATCGTCTCCATGCTCCAAATCCATTTTAAAGCCATTTTTAAGGCATTTCGCGCATACATGAAATGAACACATTTTTCTCTAAAACTATAACAGATGCAAGCTTGTCCTGTTTGGTGGAGATGATATTTAATAAAATAAGTAGAAATCCACTAAAAGTTTTGTTTGGTTATCTTGCAATCCCGAGATAATCGTCTCCATGCTCCAAATCCATTTTAAAGCCATTTTTAAGGCATTTCGCGCATACATGAAATGAACACATTTTTCTCCAAAACTATAACAGATGCAAGCTTGTCCTGTTTGGTGGAGATGATATTTAATAAAATAAGTAGAAATCCACTAAAAGTTTTGTTTGGTTATCTTGCAATCCCGAGATAATCGTCTCCATGCTCCAAATCCATTTTAAAGCCATTTTTAAGGCATTTCGCGCATACATGAAATGAACACATTTTTCTCCAAAACTATAACAGATGCAAGCTTGTCCTGTTTGGTGGAGATGATATTTAATAAAATAAGTAGAAATCCACTAAAAGTTTTGTTTGGTTATCTTGCAATCCCGAGATAATCGTCTCCATGCTCCAAATCCATTTTAAAGCCATTTCAAAGGCATTTTGCGCATACATGAATGAACACATTTTTCTCCAAAACTATAACACATGCAAGCTTGTCCTGTTTGGTGGAGATGATATTTAATAAAATAAGTAGAAATCCACTAAAAGTTTTGTTTGGTTATCTTGCAATCCCGAGATAATCGTCTCCATGCTCCAAATCCATTTTAAAGCCATTTTTAAGGCATTTCGCGCATACATGAAATGAACACATTTTTCTCCAAAACTATAACAGATGCAAGCTTGTCCTGTTTGGTGGAGATGATATTTAATAAAATAAGTAGAAATCCACTAAAAGTTTTGTTTGGTTATCTTGCAATCCCGAGATAATCGTCTCCATGCTCCAAATCCATTTTAAAGCCATTTTTAAGGCATTTCGCGCATACATGAAATGAACACATTTTTCTCCAAAACTATAACAGATGCAAGCTTGTCCTGTTTGGTGGAGATGATATTTAATAAAATAAGTAGAAATCCACTAAAAGTTTTGTTTGGTTATCTTGCAATCCCGAGATAATCGTCTCCATGCTCCAAATCCATTTTAAAGCCATTTTTAAGGCATTTCGCGCATACATGAAATGAACACATTTTTCTCCAAAACTATAACAGATGCAAGCTTGTCCTGTTTGGTGGAGATGATATTTAATAAAATAAGTAGAAATCCACTAAAAGTTTTGTTTGGTTATCTTGCAATCCCGAGATAATCGTCTCCATGCTCCAAATCCATTTTAAAGCCATTTTTAAGGCATTTCGCGCATACATGAAATGAACACATTTTTCTCCAAAACTATAACAGATGCAAGCTTGTCCTGTTTGGTGGAGATGATATTTAATAAAATAAGTAGAAATCCACTAAAAGTTTTGTTTGGTTATCTTGCAATCCCGAGATAATCGTCTCCATGCTCCAAATCCATTTTAAAGCCATTTTTAAGGCATTTCGCGCATACATGAAATGAACACATTTTTCTCCAAAACTATAACAGATGCAAGCTTGTCCTGTTTGGTGGAGATGATATTTAATAAAATAAGTAGAAATCCACTAAAAGTTTTGTTTGGTTATCTTGCAATCCCGAGATAATCGTCTCCATGCTCCAAATCCATTTTAAAGCCATTTTTAAGGCATTTCGCGCATACATGAAATGAACACATTTTTCTCCAAAACTATAACAGATGCAAGCTTGTCCTGTTTGGTGGAGATCATATTTAATAAAATAAGTAGAAATCTACTAAAAGTTTCGTTTGTTTATATTGCCATCCTGAGATAATCGTCTCCATGCTCCAAATCCATTTTAAAGCCATTTCAAAGGCATTTTGCGCATACATGAAATGAACACATTTTCTCCAAAACTATAACACATGCAAGCTTGTCCTGTTTGGTGGAGATGATATTTAATAAAATAAGTAGAAAACCACTAAAAGTTTTGTTTGGGTTATCTTGCAATCCCGAGATAATCGTCTCCATGCTCCAAATCCATTTTAAAGCCATTTTTAAGGCATTTCGCGCATACATGAAATGAACACATTTTTCTCCAAAACTATAACAGATGCAAGCTTGTCCTGTTTGGTGGAGATGATATTTAATAAAATAAGTAGAAATCCACTAAAAGTTTTGTTTGGTTATCTTGCAATCCGAGATAATCGTCTCCATGCTCCAAATCCATTTTAAAGCCATTTCAAAGGCATTTTGCGCATACATGAAATGAACACATTTTTCTCCAAAACTATAACACATGCAAGCTTGTCCTGTTTGGTGGAGATGATATTTAATAAAATAAGTAGAAATCCACTAAAAGTTTTGTTTGGTTATCTTGCAATCCCGAGATAATCGTCTCCATGCTCCAAATCCATTTTAAAGCCATTTTTAAGGCATTTCGCGCATACATGAAATGAACACATTTTTCTCCAAAACTATAACAGATGCAAGCTTGTCCTGTTTGGTGGAGATGATATTTAATAAAATAAGTAGAAATCCACTAAAAGTTTTGTTTGGTTATCTTGCAATCCCGAGATAATCGTCTCCATGCTCCAAATCCATTTTAAAGCCATTTTAAGGCATTTCGCGCATACATGAAATGAACACATTTTTCTCCAAAACTATAACAGATGCAAGCTTGTCCTGTTTGGTGGAGATGATATTTAATAAAATAAGTAGAAATCCACTAAAAGTTTTGTTTGGTTATCTTGCAATCCGAGATAATCGTCTCCATGCTCCAAATCCATTTTAAAGCCATTTTTAAGGCATTTCGCGCATACATGAAATGAACACATTTTTCTCCAAAACTATAACAGATGCAAGCTTGTCCTGTTTGGTGGAGATGATATTTAATAAAATAAGTAGAAATCCACTAAAAGTTTTGTTTGGTTATCTTGCAATCCCGAGATAATCGTCTCCATGCTCCAAATCCATTTTAAAGCCATTTTTAAGGCATTTCGCGCATACATGAAATGAACACATTTTTCTCCAAAACTATAACAGATGCAAGCTTGTCCTGTTTGGTGGAGATGATATTTAATAAATAAGTAGAAATCCACTAAAAGTTTTGTTTGGTTATCTTGCAATCCCGAGATAATCGTCTCCATGCTCCAAATCCATTTTAAAGCCATTTTTAAGGCATTTCGCGCATACATGAAATGAACACATTTTTCTCCAAAACTATAACAGATGCAAGCTTGTCCTGTTTGGTGGAGATGATATTTAATAAAATAAGTAGAAATCCACTAAAAGTTTTGTTTGGTTATCTTGCAATCCCGAGATAATCGTCTCCATGCTCCAAATCCATTTTAAAGCCATTTTTAAGGCATTTCGCGCATACATGAAATGAACACATTTTTCTCCAAAACTATAACAGATGCAAGCTTGTCCTGTTTGGTGGAGATGATATTTAATAAAATAAGTAGAAATCCACTAAAAGTTTTGTTTGGTTATCTTGCAATCCCGAGATAATCGTCTCCATGCTCCAAATCCATTTTAAAGCCATTTTTAAGGCATTTCGCGCATACATGAAATGAACACATTTTTCTCCAAAACTATAACAGATGCAAGCTTGTCCTGTTTGGTGGAGATGATATTTAATAAAATAAGTAGAAATCCACTAAAAGTTTTGTTTGGTTATCTTGCAATCCCGAGATAATCGTCTCCATGCTCCAAATCCATTTTAAAGCCATTTTTAAGGCATTTCGCGCATACATGAAATGAACACATTTTTTCTCCAAAACTATAACAGATGCAAGCTTGTCCTGTTTGGTGGAGATGATATTTAATAAAATAAGTAGAAATCCACTAAACGTTTTGTTTGGTTATATTGCAATCCCGAGATAATCGTCTCCATGCTCCAAATCCATTTTAAAGCCATTTTTAAGGCATTTCGCGCATACATGAAATGAACACATTTTTCTCCAAAACTATAACAGATGCAAGCTTGTCCTGTTTGGTGGAGATGATATTTAATAAAATAAGTAGAAATCCACTAAAAGTTTTGTTTGGTTATCTTGCAATCCCGAGATAATCGTCTCCATGCTCCAAATCCATTTTAAAGCCATTTTTAAGGCATTTCGCGCATACATGAAATGAACACATTTTTCTCCAAAACTATAACAGATGCAAGCTTGTCCTGTTTGGTGGAGATGATATTTAATAAAATAAGTAGAAATCCACTAAAAGTTTTGTTTGGTTATCTTGCAATCCCGAGATAATCGTCTCCATGCTCCAAATCCATTTTAAAGCCATTTTTAAGGCATTTCGCGCATACATGAAATGAACACATTTTTCTCCAAAACTATAACAGATGCAAGCTTGTCCTGTTTGGTGGAGATGATATTTAATAAAATAAGTAGAAATCCACTAAAAGTTTTGTTTGGTTATCTTGCAATCCCGAGATAATCGTCTCCATGCTCCAAATCCATTTTAAAGCCATTTTTAAGGCATTTCGCGCATACATGAAATGAACACATTTTCTCCAAAACTATAACAGATGCAAGCTTGTCCTGTTTGGTGGAGATGATATTTAATAAAATAAGTAGAAATCCACTAAAAGTTTTGTTTGGTTATATTGCAATCCCGAGATAATCGTCTCCATGCTCCAAATCCATTTTAAAGCCATTTTTAAGGCATTTCGCGCATACATGAAATGAACACATTTTTTCTCCAAAACTATAACAGATGCAAGCTTGTCCTGTTTGGTGGAGATGATATTTAATAAAATAAGTAGAAATCCACTAAAAGTTTTGTTTGGTTATCTTGCAATCCCGAGATAATCGTCTCCATGCTCCAAATCCATTTTAAAGCCATTTTTAAGGCATTTCGCGCATACATGAAATGAACACATTTTTCTCCAAAACTATAACAGATGCAAGCTTGTCCTGTTTGGTGGAGATGATATTTAATAAAATAAGTAGAAATCCACTAAAAGTTTTGTTTGGTTATCTTGCAATCCCGAGATAATCGTCTCCATGCTCCAAATCCATTTTAAAGCCATTTTTAAGGCATTTCGCGCATACATGAAATGAACACATTTTTCTCCAAAACTATAACAGATGCAAGCTTGTCCTGTTTGGTGGAGATGATATTTAATAAAATAAGTAGAAATCCACTAAAAGTTTTGTTTGGTTATCTTGCAATCCCGAGATAATCGTCTCCATGCTCCAAATCCATTTTAAAGCCATTTTTAAGGCATTTCGCGCATACATGAAATGAACACATTTTTCTCCAAAACTATAACAGATGCAAGCTTGTCCTGTTTGGTGGAGATGATATTTAATAAAATAAGTAGAAATCCACTAAAGTTTTGTTTGGTTATATTGCAATCCCGAGATAATCGTCTCCATGCTCCAAATCCATTTTAAAGCCATTTTTAAGGCATTTCGCGCATACATGAAATGAACACATTTTTCTCCAAAACTATAACAGATGCAAGCTTGTCCTGTTTGGTGGAGATGATATTTAATAAAATAAGTAGAAATCCACTAAAAGTTTTGTTGGTTTATCTTGCAATCCCGAGATAATCGTCTCCATGCTCCAAATCCATTTTAAAGCCATTTTTAAGGCATTTCGCGCATACATGAAATGAACACATTTTTCTCCAAAACTATGAACAGATGCAAGCTTGTTCTGTTTGGTGGAGATGATATTTAATAAAATAAGTAGAAATCCACTAAAAGTTTTGTTTGGTTATCTTGCAATCCCGAGATAATCGTCTCCATGCTCCAAATCCATTTTAAAGCCATTTTTAAGGCATTTCGCGCATACATGAAATGAACACATTTTTCTCCAAAACTATAACAGATGCAAGCTTGTCCTGTTTGGTGGAGATGATATTTAATAAAATAAGTAGAAATCCACTAAAAGTTTTGTTTGGTTATATTGCAATCCCGAGATAATCGTCTCCATGCTCCAAATCCATTTAAAGCCATTTTTAAGGCATTTCGCGCATACATGAAATGAACACATTTTTCTCCAAAAACTATAACAGATGCAAGCTTGTCCTGTTTGGTGGAGATGATATTTAATAAAATAAGTAGAAATCCACTAAAAGTTTTGTTTGGTTATCTTGCAATCCCGAGATAATCGTCTCCATGCTCCAAATCCATTTTAAAGCCATTTTTAAGGCATTTCGCGCATACATGAAATGAACACATTTTTCTCCAAAACTATAACAGATGCAAGCTTGTCCTGTTGGTGGAGATGATATTTAATAAAATAAGTAGAAATCCACTAAAAGTTTTGTTTGGTTATCTTGCAATCCCGAGATAATCGTCTCCATGCTCCAAATCCATTTTAAAGCATTTTTAAGGCATTTCGCGCATACATGAAATGAACACATTTTTCTCCAAAACTATAACAGATGCAAGCTTGTCCTGTTTGGTGGAGATGATATTTAATAAAATAAGTAGAAATCCACTAAAAGTTTTGTTTGGTTATCTTGCAATCCCGAGATAATCGTCTCCATGCTCCAAATCCATTTTAAAGCCATTTTTAAGGCATTTCGCGCATACATGAAATGAACACATTTTTCTCCAAAACTATAACAGATGCAAGCTTGTCCTGTTAGGTGGAGATGATATTTAATAAAATAAGTAGAAATCCACTAAAAGTTTTGTTGGTTATATTGCAATCCCGAGATAATCGTCTCCATGCTCCAAATCCATTTTAAAGCCATTTTTAAGGCATTTCGCGCATACATGAAATGAACACATTTTTCTCCAAAACTATAACAGATGCAAGCTTGTCCTGTTTGGTGGAGATGATATTTAATAAAATAAGTAGAAATCCAACTAAAAGTTTTGTTTGGTTATCTTGCAATCCCGAGATAATCGTCTCCATGCTCCAAATCCATTTTAAAGCCATTTTTAAGGCATTTCGCGCATACATGAAATGAACACATTTTTCTCCAAAACAAAACTATAACAGATGCAAGCTTGTCCTGTTTGGTGGAGATGATATTTAATAAAATAAGTAGAAATCCACTAAAAGTTTTGTTTGGTTATCTTGCAATCCCGAGATAATCGTCTCCATGCTCCAAATCCATTTTAAAGCCATTTTTAAGGCATTTCGCGCATACATGAAATGAACACATTTTTCTCCAAAACTATAACAGATGCAAGCTTGTCCTGTTTGGTGGAGATGATATTTAATAAAATAAGTAGAAATCCACTAAAAGTTTTGTTTGGTTATCTTGCAATCCCGAGATAATCGTCTCCATGCTCCAAATCCATTTTAAAGCCATTTTTAAGGCATTTCGCGCATACATGAAATGAACACATTTTTCTCCAAAACTATAACAGATGCAAGCTTGTCCTGTTTGGTGGAGATGATATTTAATAAAATAAGTAGAAATCCACTAAAAGTTTTGTTTGGTTATCTTGCAATCCCGAGATAATCGTCTCCATGCTCCAAATCCATTTTAAAGCCATTTTTAAGGCATTTCGCGCATACATGAAATGAACACATTTTTCTCCAAAACTATAACAGATGCAAGCTTGTCCTGTTTGGTGGAGATGATATTTAATAAAATAAGTAGAAATCCACTAAAAGTTTTGTTTGGTTATCTTGCAATCCCGAGATAATCGTCTCCATGCTCCAAATCCATTTTAAAGCCATTTTTAAGGCATTTCGCGCATACATGAAATGAACACATTTTTCTCCAAAACTATAACAGATGCAAGCTTGTCCTGTTTGGTGGAGATGATATTTAATAAAATAAGTAGAAATCCACTAAAAGTTTTGTTTGGTTATCTTGCAATCCCGAGATAATCGTCTCCATGCTCCAAATCCATTTTAAAGCCATTTTTAAGGCATTTCGCGCATACATGAAATGAACACATTTTTCTCCAAAACTATAACAGATGCAAGCTTGTCCTGTTTGGTGGAGATGATATTTAATAAAATAAGTAGAAATCCACTAAAAGTTTTGTTTGGTTATCTTGCAATCCCGAGATAATCGTCTCCATGCTCCAAATCCATTTTAAAGCCATTTTTAAGGCATTTCGCGCATACATGAAATGAACACATTTTTCTCCAAAACTATAACAGATGCAAGCTTGTCCTGTTTGGTGGAGATGATATTTAATAAAATAAGTAGAAATCCACTAAAAGTTTTGTTTGGTTATCTTGCAATCCCGAGATAATCGTCTCCATGCTCCAAATCCATTTTAAAGCCATTTTTAAGGCATTTCGCGCATACATGAAATGAACACATTTTTCTCCAAAACTATAACAGATGCAAGCTTGTCCTGTTTGGTGGAGATGATATTTAATAAAATAAGTAGAAATCCACTAAAAGTTTTGTTTGGTTATCTTGCAATCCCGAGATAATCGTCTCCATGCTCCAAATCCATTTTAAAGCCATTTTTAAGGCATTTCGCGCATACATGAAATGAACACATTTTTCTCCAAAACTATAACAGATGCAAGCTTGTCCTGTTTGGTGGAGATGATATTTAATAAAATAAGTAGAAATCCACTAAAAGTTTTGTTTGGTTATCTTGCAATCCCGAGATAATCGTCTCCATGCTCCAAATCCATTTTAAAGCCATTTTTAAGGCATTTCGCGCATACATGAAATGAACACATTTTTCTCCAAAACTATAACAGATGCAAGCTTGTCCTGTTTGGTGGAGATGATATTTAATAAAATAAGTAGAAATCCACTAAAAGTTTTGTTTGGTTATCTTGCAATCCCGAGATAATCGTCTCCATGCTCCAAATCCATTTTAAAGCCATTTTTAAGGCATTTCGCGCATACATGAAATGAACACATTTTTCTCCAAAACTATAACAGATGCAAGCTTGTCCTGTTTGGTGGAGATGATATTTAATAAAATAAGTAGAAATCCACTAAAAGTTTTGTTTGGTTATCTTGCAATCCCGAGATAATCGTCTCCATGCTCCAAATCCATTTTAAAGCCATTTTTAAGGCATTTCGCGCATACATGAAATGAACACATTTTTCTCCAAAACTATAACAGATGCAAGCTTGTCCTGTTTGGTGGAGATGATATTTAATAAAATAAGTAGAAATCCACTAAAAGTTTTGTTTGGTTATCTTGCAATCCCGAGATAATCGTCTCCATGCTCCAAATCCATTTTAAAGCCATTTTTAAGGCATTTCGCGCATACATGAAATGAACACATTTTTCTCCAAAACTATAACAGATGCAAGCTTGTCCTGTTTGGTGGAGATGATATTTAATAAAATAAGTAGAAATCCACTAAAAGTTTTGTTTGGTTATCTTGCAATCCCGAGATAATCGTCTCCATGCTCCAAATCCATTTTAAAGCCATTTTTAAGGCATTTCGCGCATACATGAAATGAACACATTTTTCTCCAAAACTATAACAGATGCAAGCTTGTCCTGTTTGGTGGAGATGATATTTAATAAAATAAGTAGAAATCCACTAAAAGTTTTGTTTGGTTATCTTGCAATCCCGAGATAATCGTCTCCATGCTCCAAATCCATTTTAAAGCCATTTTTAAGGCATTTCGCGCATACATGAAATGAACACATTTTTCTCCAAAACTATAACAGATGCAAGCTTGTCCTGTTTGGTGGAGATGATATTTAATAAAATAAGTAGAAATCCACTAAAAGTTTTGTTTGGTTATCTTGCAATCCCGAGATAATCGTCTCCATGCTCCAAATCCATTTTAAAGCCATTTTTAAGGCATTTCGCGCATACATGAAATGAACACATTTTTCTCCAAAACTATAACAGATGCAAGCTTGTCCTGTTTGGTGGAGATGATATTTAATAAAATAAGTAGAAATCCACTAAAAGTTTTGTTTGGTTATCTTGCAATCCCGAGATAATCGTCTCCATGCTCCAAATCCATTTTAAAGCCATTTTTAAGGCATTTCGCGCATACATGAAATGAACACATTTTTCTCCAAAACTATAACAGATGCAAGCTTGTCCTGTTTGGTGGAGATGATATTTAATAAAATAAGTAGAAATCCACTAAAAGTTTTGTTTGGTTATCTTGCAATCCCGAGATAATCGTCTCCATGCTCCAAATCCATTTTAAAGCCATTTTTAAGGCATTTCGCGCATACATGAAATGAACACATTTTTCTCCAAAACTATAACAGATGCAAGCTTGTCCTGTTTGGTGGAGATGATATTTAATAAAATAAGTAGAAATCCACTAAAAGTTTTGTTTGGTTATCTTGCAATCCCGAGATAATCGTCTCCATGCTCCAAATCCATTTTAAAAGCCATTTTTAAGGCATTTCGCGCATACATGAAATGAACACATTTTTCTCCAAAACTATAACAGATGCAAGCTTGTCCTGTTTGGTGGAGATGATATTTAATAAAATAAGTAGAAATCCACTAAAAGTTTTGTTTGGTTATCTTGCAATCCCGAGATAATCGTCTCCATGCTCCAAATCCATTTTAAAGCCATTTTTAAGGCATTTCGCGCATACATGAAATGAACACATTTTTCTCCAAAACTATAACAGATGCAAGCTTGTCCTGTTTGGTGGAGATGATATTTAATAAAATAAGTAGAAATCCACTAAAAGTTTTGTTTGGTTATCTTGCAATCCCGAGATAATCGTCTCCATGCTCCAAATCCATTTTAAAGCCATTTTTAAGGCATTTCGCGCATACATGAAATGAACACATTTTTCTCCAAAACTATAACAGATGCAAGCTTGTCCTGTTTGGTGGAGATGATATTTAATAAAATAAGTAGAAATCCACTAAAAGTTTTGTTTGGTTATCTTGCAATCCCGAGATAATCGTCTCCATGCTCCAAATCCATTTTAAAGCCATTTTTAAGGCATTTCGCGCATACATGAAATGAACACATTTTTCTCCAAAACTATAACAGATGCAAGCTTGTCCTGTTTGGTGGAGATGATATTTAATAAAATAAGTAGAAATCCACTAAAAGTTTTGTTTGGTTATATTGCAATCCCGAGATAATCGTCTCCATGCTCCAAATCCATTTTAAAGCCATTTTTAAGGCATTTCGCGCATACATGAAATGAACACATTTTTTCTCCAAAACTATAACAGATGCAAGCTTGTCCTGTTTGGTGGAGATGATATTTAATAAAATAAGTAGAAATCCACTAAAAGTTTTGTTTGGTTATCTTGCAATCCCGAGATAATCGTCTCCATGCTCCAAATCCATTTTAAAGCCATTTTTAAGGCATTTCGCGCATACATGAAATGAACACATTTTTCTCCAAAACTATAACAGATGCAAGCTTGTCCTGTTTGGTGGAGATGATATTTAATAAAATAAGTAGAAATCCACTAAAAGTTTTGTTTGGGTTATCTTGCAATCCCGAGATAATCGTCTCCATGCTCCAA